>NC_062970.1:16405459-16449655 GCF_023119035.1 Salvia hispanica
TTATGACTTCAATCCAGATTACATGATAAATCTATTACTACTACAATATTTAGTTCAAGAGAAAACACAGTCCAAAAAATAGCCACTAATTAAAGTGTAATTAACTAAAAAGTATGGGATCAAAGTTTATTTGACAATTAACACAATAAATAGATCATTTCAGAACTATCTTAAATAAGAACTTTGAGAACGTCTTTCAATTGGAAGCAAAAATCATACTATCAGTTTGGAGAATAATTTTACAAAAGTGATGTGAAGATCTGAACAAATATTTGCTCTCAGTTTTCCTTTCAATTTCGGTAGTAATTATCTAAACAAAATTTTAATTTAAACTGTAAACTAGATGCTTTTAAAGATCAAATATTAATTATATGGGAGTGTTATATTGCTAACTCATAACTTAATTGCTTACTACAACTAAATAATAACCATTAGATATTCAAATTAAGGGCTTAGATCATCAATCCCTAAATGTCAATACGATCAACGAAAAACACAATAAGGCCATAGGATTAATTCCAAAAAATATCAATAGGGGTATTAATGTCAATTATAACATGTTTAGTTATAACTAACTTTTAAAAGAAATCTCAAAACTTTAAATTCATATAACATATATCAAATTAAAGATAATTTCACAAGGATTCCAACGATATCCTACATGCATATGTTCCGACGTCAAAATTTGAAAAAACTTTCGAAATTTTTTAATTTTTTCGTACAGCAGAAATGTCAACATACTATAAAATATGTCAATATAATACATGTAGAATGTAATATAAGCAATGAGTTAACATTCTTAAAGCATTGTGTTGACATTCTCAAAGCATTGTGTTGATATTTTCGAAACACTATATTGACATTTTCATCCAAAACCCTAATTTGGAGTTTTTTTTAATCTTTTTTTTATTTTATTAATAAAAACGAAAATTACACGTGGCAAATTGTAGATCACACGTTTTCTAAAATCCTATGGCCTTAAATTAGTTGTAGTTAGCAATTAAATGATGAGTTAGCAATTGATCACTCCCCTTAACTATAAGTGATAAGGTTCGTTTCATGCATTGGTTTTGGGTTAAAATTATGTGCATTTGGGGCGCTAATCTGTGTTTATGAGTTCAGGTGCATAATAAATCTGCCGGACCTAGGAATTGTTGTTACCTGACCTGGCAGATGCAAAAGAGATGAAATTGAAGTAAAAATCAGATGTCGTCGTTCGGACCTGGGAGAATTAAAAGTTGGCGACAGGAGCAGAATGGAGCATGAGCAGATTATTTTAAAGAGTCTTATTCAATGGCAAAAGCGTCTAATTACCAGAGGGATACCCTAGGGATCAGAGCCTCACATATATAAAGAGCTCAACCTTGAAGAACAAGACAACCACTTCTACACACAATCTTAGCTCGAGCTCTTGTTCCGTTCCTTAGTTCCACACTTCAAAATTCCTCATTTCACTTGTTGCGCACTTGGAGATGGAGTGATCCTGGCCGCCGTCGTGGTTCTCATCGTTGTTTTGCTGCTGTGTAACACCGCCTTGTGAAGGCGAAGAAACAATATCTACTTTGCTTTGTTTAGTTTGTTTCGTTTCAAGTACTTGTTGGTTTTAAGTTTCGTAACTCTAGTTCTTGCTTTGATCTGCTGGATTCGAACCTATTTCTCGTTATTATGAAAGTTAATGTTAGTTTTTGTTGGATATCGCCAAGTTGATGTTTATTTCTTGCCTTTTCGCTTTCGTTCTTGTTGATTGTTGGATGTTTGGAGCTGAAATCTGTTAGTTTGTTGATGAAGGTTGTGGATTTAGTATGGAGATGTTTGGATTTGTTGAATCGTGGTGGATTTGAGTTGGAGTCTCGTAGATCTGATGTTTGTTGTTTACGTTTTGCATGATTATGGCTGTTTACTTTCTGTTTATGCATCCTCTAGGTCCAGTAGCATAGATCTGTTAGTTTAGGCTTTAATATCTCGTTTTTAAGTTTAGATCTGAAGTTTTCTCTGTTTTCATGGTGTTTAATACTCTGTTTTATCTGCTATTCTCGTTTGATTCCCGAAGAAGATGAAGTTGTTGGTAGTTAGAACCAGATTTGCTTTTGTCAGTACTTTCTGCTTATGTACTTTGCTTTTTCTGCATGTTCTCCAGACCCTGGCAGTACTGTCTGCATTGTCTTTTTACTTTTCCGCATGTTTTTCCAGACCCTGGTAGTTTAAAGAAACTTGTCCCCACTTTTCGCTTTATACCTGTTTGTCCAAATTAGGAAAGTCTATCTAGTTAAGTTAACTTTAGTTGTCTTAGAACTTTAAAATATCTCATTTCTCTAAGTCATGCATGTTCCGTACGTTCTCATTTCTTAGACCCAGTAGGTAGAGTAAAGTAGTTTAAGTCTCTCAGATCCAGTAGTTCTAGTACTCGACCCACAAAATTGCGTGGCAGCAGCCAACCACCCTTTCCCAAAACATCCTCAAATGCAGTTTCGTAACACATTCGTCCTCGTGGGATCGATCATTTACTTCCATGTGCTAGTTGTAGTATAGTGGGTTGAAGTTTTGAAGAAATAGAGTGCATCCAACGACCCATGTCTGATAGCTTCATGATCTTCTAGCCTCTAAATCTAGTCGAATCCTCTGGATCTGTTAGATTGAGTGATATCAAAACCGCATGCATCTCTATTAGTCTCTTCAATAAGTATTATTTTTTAGCAATTCATCTTAAAATCCGTATTTTTTGTTTGAAAATAAAACTGTTACTAGCACTTTTCAATTTATTTATTTAATCAAGTAATATAACTTGGTGTTAATAGCTCATTAGTGTAGAGTTAATATTTATTCGCATTACTAATTAAATTGCATTGCACACTCCTAGTTTTTATTTTATTTTATTTTTGAATTGGCATAATCTTGATTTATTTATGAGAAAGGATAAGTGTGTATGTGAAGGAGGGAATACTACTTCTAATTAGAAGTTTAGAACGAAAGTTTCGAAAATGTATGTCCACATAAATTCATAACAAGCAAAATTACAAATGATAATCCCCTATATACAAATAAAAAAAATTGCAATTTCAAACTTTATTTAAACGTGAAATTCAATTATATTGTCACTATCTTCATCTGTCCCCCAATTTAAAAATATTATTCTCATTCACACAATCGGTTAAATTATTACTCCCTCCGTTAGCGAATAGAAGTCCCCTTTTTTTTTCATTTAGTCCGTCTGTGAATAGGAGTCCCGGTTCACTTTTACCATAAAATGGTAATAGGGTCTCACCTTCCACTAATTCATTTCACTCACATTTCATTTAAAACTAATATATACAAGTGAGACCATTATTCCACTAACTTTTTTCCACCTACTTTTCTTAACATTTCTTAAAACTCGTGTCGCTCATAAATGAGACTCCTAATGACGGATGGAGAGAGTATTATATATAATCAAGAAAAAACAATTGGTAATATAGATTTTGAGGTGTGTGTTGGAAATTTTTATATCAATTCATCATATAATTTGTTTATTTGATAACTCATTATATTGCTGGAAAATTAGCATTCACATAACCAAATTACAGCACACTCTTGATATTTTTATAATTTTTAATTGACACACTCTTGATTTTCTTTTACGATAGGATAAGAATCATAAGATCAATAATGAATCTCCACATATATTTGGATAATGATCTGCACATAATCATAGAAAATCAAAATTGCAATGGTCCTCAAACTTAATTCTAGACGTGATTTAAAAAAAAAAAAAAAAACTATGCGTCTCTGGTGGCACCCTTTCCACTAGGATTTCCCACAAAACTATTTGTCACGTCATCACTAGCCCTTTCCATTCCACTGCCACATCACTAGGACTTCCCACTGCACTAGGACTTCCCGCAATTATTCAATTTACGGACTTAAAATTTACGGAATTAAAATGTCGACACGAAATACGGGAAAATTCGAAACTTCATTAAAAAAATTACATAATTAAAAAAAATTACATAATTTAAAGAAAATTACATACTTTTAAAAAATAATTACATTATTTAAAAATAAAATTACATAATACCCTCGGCTCTCACTCCTCCTCGTCCTCGTCTCCGTCCTCATCAATGGGTGGCATTCCTAAATCGCGCCGACATTGATCGACCACATCCTTGCACAACCTTTTGAACACAGGATCGTGGGTATTAAACCACTTACTCGTGCTCTGCATCAGGGTCTTCGTTAGCTACGCGCGGGCGAAACGGTCGTTCCCTGGGTCTTCTGGGGCCTCTGATTCGACCTCGTAGAACCCGCTTCCGCTGCCGCTTCCCCTCACCATCCGCTGCGCAGCCTTTTTCCCCATCGGCCGACGACGACGGCGAGAGTCTGTTCGTGGTAGCGGGGCCACTTCCTCGGCTTCGGGGAGCTCGTGCGAACCAGCACTGCTGTTGTACTCACCGGAAGAGTTGATCTTCGTCCGCTTCCAGCCCGAGTCGACACCCACAACAAACTTTTGCGATTCCTTGACCACGAGAAAGGCCTCCCATTGGTCAAACTCTTTGAACTTCAATTCTTTGTCGGGGTACTGGGCCAAGGCTCGCCTCTTCACATCATCCTCAGACATGCCGCTGGTTGCCATGCGCATGTTGTTGTGGTAGAGGGCGGCAAAACGACTGAGCTTAGGCCTCAACCGAAGCCACTGTTTCCGGCATTGCTCGGAAGTACGAGGCTTCGCCCCAGACGGTTTGCAGCAGCGGTAGGCCTCACTAATGCGAAGCCACAATCGGTCAACATACTAGTTCGGCCCGACATAGGGATCTTCTACTACACCGACCCAGGCCTTCGCAAGCACGGCATTTTCCCACACGGTCCAGATTGTCCTCCTCTCCTCCGCCTCATCCTCACCCTCCTCCTCTACCTCTTCCCCCGTGTTCGAAGAAGAGCTCGGGACTTTGCCCTTGCCCCTACCCCCGCCCCTACCTCCGCCCCTAGTCTTGCCCTTGCCTTTGCTCATGCTCCTTGCAGCAGGCTCCGCCTCATCGGGAGTCTCACGGATCGGCGATAGCCCCAACTTCGCTCCTAGCTCCTCAAAAGAGAAAGTCTCGATGCCGGCGTACTGAGTCTCCGGAACAGTACTAGGGGAATCGTCGGCCAACAAATCAATATATGGGCGATAGACAGATTCCCTAGGCGTCCTCGGGCTCCTGTGCTGCATCGACCCACCCACCGCCATATTTGGCGGCGTACCGCCCATCCCCACTGCCCCGGGCATCATCCCACCCACCCCCGCCATATTTGACGGCATACCGCCAAACCCCGCTGCCCCTGGCATCATCCCACCCACCCCCGCCATATTTGACGGCGTACCGCCCATCCCCGCTGCCCCGGTCATCATCACACCCATCTAACTCATCAACTGGAACATATTATAGAACATTTGGGGATTCATCCCCGCAAATTGGGGATTCATCCCCGCAAAGTTTCCCTCTGTTCCGGTGGGAATTGGGAGTGTGTTTCCGCCGCTCGTGGTGGGGGAATTCCTATTGTACTCCATTGTAGTAGAAATTAAATTTGTAGATTTAGAGAGAGAAAGTTGTCAACACAAGTGGTGTGAATGAAATGAAGTTCAACGAGCCCTATTTGTAGAGTTTTTTTAAAATATATATATATATATATATATAAAAGTCGGACGTCCGTCCGCCCGTGGGGAGGACGGGCAAATGGGACAGGCGCGGGCGCCCTTCGCTGCTACTACGGCGGACGTCCGGTCTGACGTCGGCCATTGGAGACACTGCAATCTCTCTTTGATTAAAAAATCCCTATCTTCCATTTCTCTCTATAAATAATGTGGTGTAAAGTCTATGCAAATATACCATCATCAATTATCTATTTCACTTAAAGCAAGAAGCAAGAAGAAGCAATCAATCATGCAATCAATAATAGATGAGTCATTTTGTCCAGGCAAGAACAACCTTAATACTCTCTAGCTACATAATGTTTTATTGAATATGTCCATATAAATTAAATGAAATGGTTAGTTAATTTATTTATGAATGTATGTATAGGGAAGACTTCTTGGCCGGAGTTGTTGATGAAGAAGGGCGAAGACGCGGTGGCTGTGATAGAGAGTGAGAATAAGTTTGTGACCGCGATAGTTCTAAAAGATGGAAGTCCCACTACCTCTGATTATCGTTGCGACCGCGTCTTTGTTTGGGTGAACGATTGTGGAAACATCATTCACGTACCCATTGTCGGTTAAACTATAGTTTTATACTATAGTGACGGTTGGAGCTTAATCTTTATGTTTTCTTTTTTATTTCAATGTACTGTTGAATAAAGTGATGGATCTAATGTCAGTAATGTTTTTGGAGGCTAATGTATTGTGATAAGTGTCCAATAAATAAATTGTGGTCTTTTGTAACTTCGTATATATATGTATATTTATGTTATTGTTTTATATATCATAGTAGTAGATAGGAAGTAAAGATTAATCCGCCCAATCAAAAAATGTGCATATCAATGTGCATGGATATTAAGAAATTTGATGTTATTCGTATTATATGTCTATACAGAAATTATTTCATTTTAGTATTGTTTAAATTATACTACTATCTTGTTTTGTTTCTAATTTCTTTGCAAGCCTTTTCGTTTTAATAAGTAATTATATATTTTTCTTTAACTTTGTTTGGATTCCCTAATAAATTGATTGACGTTTTTGGATTAAATTCTATATTTGACAATTTTTTTGGACTTAAGTTTATTTGACAACTAACCCATTTTATGGAATTAATTAATTTCTTTCATTGAATTAGTTCTATTAATTTTTGTTGAGAGACAGACACATCCAAATTGTTTGTAGCCGACATTATTTGTGATAATCCAATTGTGTAACACCACTGTCCAGAAAATGATTTTGACAATATCCTTTTTGGATTAAAGTTATTTACCAAAAAAAAAAGGTAATATTAAAATTCGTTTGACAGCTAACCCAATGCAAAAATGCATTTCTTAAATTATTGGCTAATTTTATACACAGCCTTCAGTTTACTCGCGCTATAGTCTCTTATTATAAAAAAATGTTAGCAAAATAAATGTTATTTGGATTAGTACTATTTTAAGACTATATTCCCCACATAAATTTAGTAGTATAAAAACGGTAAGGATCTCCTCATCCAATTTTTATGCTCCATTCCTAAGCCACTAATGTAAAATTGACACATGAATTTATTTTTATATATATAAAAAAGCATAATCCATGAATCTGCCGCCCTTAATCAACCAAATCAAAACAATATTTCCATGAAACTGCCGCGCTTAATCAGCGCCAAAATATCAAAACAAATTGCTAAAGACGCCAACTCAAAACAACCTTCCATCTTTCAATTTCAAAATCAGCTTTCATCTTCCATTTTCAAAATCAGAGCCTCTGTAATTTATTACTAGTGGGAAGTATTTCTTCCTTCTCCATTGAAGCGTTGAAGCTCACAATATACCATTCGGTAAAAACAATTCACAAGTAATTGTTTAGAAGCATCCAAAAAGGTAAAAACTTTGCAATTTTTTTTCTGATCTCACGTTAAATGAGTTATGTTAGAATATTTTTTTTTTCTGATTTCTCGTTACAGATGTGTATCTACAGTCTTTTAAACATAAAATCAAGATCCTAACTAAGTAGTTTTCTTTAATATGTATTAAAGAAGTTGATGTTGTTACTGTTTACCTTCATTTTTTATTTGCAGGTATGGATGATACTATATCACAAGACTTTATTCCTAATATAGGAATGGAGTTCAAAAACGAAGTTGAGGCATATGATTTTTATATGAAATATGCTAAAGCAACAGGATTTGGAACTCGAAAAAAATCTGCTCATAAGGATCCAATTACAGGCAAGCTTTTGGACATAAGCTTTTGTTGCGGTAAAGAAGGTTTTAGAGCAACAGACAGTCGAGCTGTTACAGTGAAGAAACCTCATCCTGAAATTAGGTGCGGATGTAAGGCTATGTTGAAAATCAACTCTAGGTACAGTGGAAAGTGTCATATTGTGAAATTTGTTGAAGAACACAATCATGATTTGTGTGATCCGGAACAATCTTACATGTTTAGATGTTTCCGGGAAATGTCTAATGTTCAACAAACTCAAGTTGATGTTGCTCAAAGTTGTGGGTTGCCTCCAAAGAAAATTCTGGATGTAATGGCAAAAGAATCTGGTGGAATTCAACATCTTGGTTTCACTCATATTGATTTGAAGAATTATTTGAGAACTAAGAGGACTTCGGAGATTAAACAAGGCGATTGTGGAGGTGTGTTACAATCTTTACAAATGATGAAAAGTGAGGATCCACACTTTTACTATGCAATACAGTTGGACGTGGAAGATCTAATTACCAATATATTTTGGACCGATGGTAGAATGATACAAGATTTTGGTCATTTTGGTGATGTAGTTTGCTTTGATACTACCTATAGAAAACATCGAGATGGTAGACCAATTGCTTTATTCGTCGGCGTAAATCATCACAAACAAACAATTGTGTTTGGTGCAGCATTATTATACGACGAAACAATTGAAACCTTTGAGTGGTTGTTTAGTGCATTTGAAGATGCCATGATGGGAAAACGACCAAAGACTATCTTAACAGATCAAGATCAAGCAATGAGCGCTGCTTTAGCTTCCAAGTGGCCTTCTACTTACCATCGCTTGTGTGTTTGGCACATTTTTCAGAATGCAGTGATCCATCTTTCAAGTGTTTTTTCGAGTTTTAAGAACACATTTGCAGCTGATTTTAGTTGTTGTGTATACGACTTTGAAGAAGAATCGGAATTCCTCGGGGCTTGGAATGAAATGTTAGAGAAATACAACTTGCAAGATAATCAGTGGCTGACAATAATGTTTTCTCTAAGGGAAAAATGGGCATTGGTGTATGGAAGAAATACATTTTGCGCTGATATCATTACAACTCAACGAAGTGAGTGCATGAATGCTGTTGTGAAACATTATGTAAATTACAAAAACAACATTGTTGAGGTGTTCCATCATTTTCAAAGGTTGATAGATGATCGACGCGAGAAAGAAGCTGCAGAAGATTTCAAAAATGCTCAAAGTTCTCCTGTCATGACTTTTCCATTAGAAATACTAAAGCATGGAGCTGCCATATATACACACAAGATATTTGCATTATTTAATGAGGAGTTGAGGAAGGCATTCGAAAGCAAGATTGAGAGTGAGAGTCAACTTGGAAGTTCAAGAATATATAAGGTTAGACCTCTTGATCGGGCTTATGAACATATTGTCACATATGATTCCATTGAAGGTTCCATTTCTTGCAGCTGTAGAAAGTTTGAATTCTCGGGTATTTTATGCTCACATAGTTTAAAAGTCTTTACATTAATGAATGTCATTCGAATACCCGATGAATATATCTTAAAGCGATGGACCAAACATGCTAAGAGCGGGATGACAAGAGTTTGCAAGGAAGGAGCTGTCGTTGTTGATG
The DNA here is from genome assembly GCF_023119035.1 of Salvia hispanica. NCBI lineage: Eukaryota > Viridiplantae > Streptophyta > Magnoliopsida > Lamiales > Lamiaceae > Salvia > Salvia hispanica. The sequence continues at coordinate 16,414,924 of NC_062970.1, forward strand.
AAAAAACCCGAAAGAAACAGCGATATAAAGAGTTATGTAATTCATTCATACAATTGGCAGGCAAGGCAGCCGAAAGTGAAGATAGTTATGCTTATGCCATGGAATGTCTCTTGAAAATGGGAAACAACATTGATGGAATGGTAGAGAAGGGAAAAAGTGTTGTTGTTGAGGCAAAGAAGGTCGGAGATGTTGCAACCGAAGGTGACTGCGATGAAAATCAAATTAAAGGCTTGAAACCTAAAGGAAAGGTTACATACAAAACATGTAAGAGACCGAAGAATGCTTTGGAACAAGCTATTAGTAAAAAACGGAAACCAAAAGCAATAAAGAGTGGTGTGGAACATGCTTCTTCTACGCAGGAGAGTGGTGTGGAACATGCTTCTTCTAGGCGGGAATCTGAAGGGAATGTGCTCATCAATGATGACTATTGGAACTTAACATACACTGCTTTTGATCCTCATAATACATCATAAATTTGGTGTAGAAAGAGATGCAAGCTTGCTTGGAATGAAGAAGAGCAAATTATCTGGATTATTGTTTTGCTATTTTTGAAATTTTCATGCACTAAAGACCAATTGTGTTTGAGCTTGAACTAGAAAAGGATTGACGAACTCAATTAGTTTGCTGTGAACCATTTTTAAGTTTTTATGGTAATTTCATGATTTCATTTTTTTTGCTGCTTGGTTGGAGTATATTTGAAATTTTCAGTTGCTGCTTTGTGGAAAAATAATCTAGAAATAGTGATTCTTTAATGGAAGTAATTGATTGTATGGTGTAGTTCTTCTATACATAGACAGTAGCAGTGAAATTAGTGGCTTTAGCAATTTGTTTTGATATTTTGGCGCTGATTAAGCGCGGCAGTTTCATGGAAATATTGTTTTGATTTGGTTGATTAAGGGCGGCAGATTCATGGATCATGCTTTTTTATATATATATAAATAAATTCTATGTGTCAATTTTACATTAGTGGCTTAAGAATGGAGCATAAAAATTGGATGAGGAGATCCTTACCGGTATAAAAATATATTCAATTCCCCGTGGCCCAAATATGAATTCATACTCATATTCGCATTGTCGTAGCGGAGTAGTTTAACTGGTAAACAGCTTCTCCTTCAAGTAATGCATTTTTATTCGAGTTAGCATAAAGGATGAATGAAGAAACTTGTCCCACGATGATTGGTTACGAACTTCGGCACAATGAAACTTGTCCCACGATGATTATGCATGGTAATATATGTGTGATTTCAGGATAAAATTTAATTCAACTATGCTTTCTCTAAAAATCAAAAGTTTATGTTAGAGCTTAAGTAATTAGAGTTTGATCTCATCTTTTTTCTCATAAAAAATCAAGAGTGCGCCCATTTGTACAAATATAAAATGTAAATGTATTAACGCAGACACTTAATTATATAACTGAACTAGAAAAGTTGAGAAATTTCAAATTTCTCTTCTAGACTTTGTACAATGGACACACTATTGATTTTTTATATATATAAGAAAGGATAAGATCAAATTTGTGTGTGAAGGAGCAAGAATTTGGAAAATTTATCTCCTCATAAATTCATAGCAAGCAATATTGTAAAATGATGATGAAAAATAGCCATGGTCCCATTTTTCAAATTCCAATTTAAACGTGAAAAATCATTATAAACATGCATTTCTCTATTTCTATCTACTTATCTCTATAAATAATGTAGTGTGGAGTCTGTGCAAATATACCATCATTAATCATCTACTACAGTTCAATCAAGCAAGAAGCAAGATGCAATCAATAATAGATCAATTAATATGTCCAGGTAAGAACAATCTACATCTGTTTTATTTAATGTCTCTCTATATATAAGTTGAGATGAAATATTTAGTAGTAAATTTTATCATGAATGTATGTATAGGGAAGACTTCCTGGCCGGAGTTGTTGATGAAGAACGGGGAAGAGGCGGTGGCGATGATTGAGAGCGAGAATAAATTTGTGAAAGCGACGATTATAAAAGATGGAACTCCCATTCCCTTGGATTTCCGCTGCGACCGCGTCTGGGTTGTGGTGAACGAGTGTGGAAACGTCATTCGCATTCCCTATATTGGTTAAAGTGTGTACTATTATAAATTCAAAAGATCCATCTTTTCTGTTTCCTTTTTATTTTTAAAGTATATGTCGAATAAAGTGATGGATCTCATGTCAAGTATACGCTACCTCATTGTATTGCTATAAAAGCCCGATAAATGAATCGTACTTGCTTTTTTCTTTTACTGTATTTCTTTGTTGCAGTGTACACGCACTTCAAGTTTTCGGAAATACTTATTCGCCACACATTTGGGTCCGGAAAAATTTGACGGGTCGAAATTATAATGAAAAAGTTACATTAAATATGCACTCGTTAAAATTCGAAAACCCTAATGAAGAAGAAAAGGTTAAAATTATTTTGTGAGTATTAATGTTTTCTTTTAACAAATAAAATGCGATCCAAATTATTTGCAAAAGCGTAGCTATAAGTGAGTTTTTGAATTAAATTAACCCAATATGGAATGAGTTTCTTTCATTAAATTAGTTATAGTTTTTGTTGGAATAATTGAATGAACAATTACTTAAAAGCTCTCTATGATGATTAATCAAGAACGATGGAGAAGGAGCATGAACTATAGAGTGGAAGCGTACCTTGATCCATAACGAATTGAAAGGCGGAATTGCTTTGCAGCGGCTATGGATCTTCCAAACGATCAGAGACATTCTTCGCAATAGTCTGCCGAGAGAATACAGAGATATTGAACGTTCTTCTGACATCTGGGGACCATAACCCTAACTTATATTTATATTAAATATAAACCCCTTTATTTTCTATTCGGTCCCTCATCAAATAGAAAATCACTTTATGGCATCTACACTTATTTTCATAACAATTAAATACACTTTAGCCCAAACCTTAATTTTTATTGGATCACTTTAATTGGGCAACTGAAAGATAGCCATACACATTAAATTAGTCATGTGGAAGCCCAAAAATTAACAATCTCCCACTTGGGCAACACTTAACACCAAATAAATGCGTACAAACCGAGTGAGCGCTCAAAAGTGCTATCACATAGTGTATTTCAAACAATCTTATTATCAACCATATCTACATAGGACTAAAGGAGCAGTCAACATATTTTTTCATGATTAAACCCATCAGTAATCACATATGCAAATAAAATCAACAACAGATCAATTATGGAGTGTAGCATGGAAATTCCATGCAAGGTGATCATACATGCCTATTTCCATCTAGTCCTCCTAAAGTGAGATCAAACCAAAATTAATGGACAAAACATAATACTTTATTTCTGCAGAGAGTAACATGAGTTTTATAACTACATGTTCAAAAAAAACTATATAGAGCAATAATCAAAACTACTCCCACTGAACGGAAGTACCCTTAAACAACATAACACCCATTTAGGCTACAAGCCCCTCCTGAAAGACCCTGGGTGATAGTCCCTTAATGACTGGATTTGTAATCATCAAATCCATTCCCTTATGCACTATATATATTTGTCCATTCCGAACCCTTTATTTAACAACCAGGAAGCTCCTGTTGCTTTAGAATATAATACTGCAGAGTTATTGTCACAACATAACTTAAGTGGTCTTTCAATACCTTACAATATGCAGCCTAGTGACAAAATTTCATAGTCATATTCATTAACAAGATGTCCCAGAACAAGTTACAAATTCTGTTGTCATGGCAGAAGTAGCTACAAGTGTTTGCTCAACACTTCTCCACGAAATGGCTCTACAGCCAACAGACACACGTAACCTAAAATGGATCCTATACTGTATTAGCATCTAATAAAATCAGAATCAAAATGCCTAAAGATCTCTCCAAATAATCTGATTTTATGTATGCGAGCATGTAATGCTTAGTTCTCGATAAATATCTCATAACCCGTTTTGCTGCTTCTTAATGATCCATATCGGGTTATTGAAATATCTGCCCAACATATAAACAATTAAAACCAAATTGGGTCTAATACACACTTGAGCACACATTAGGCTCCCAATCACCGAAGCATATGGAATCTTCTGCATTTTCTAAATCTCAAGATTTATCTTAGGGCACTGAATGAGACTAGGTTTGTAATACTTTACGCACCTTTTCACTATATCCATTCTGTGACAGTCGAAAATTATTTCTTTCGATTTCCAAGTACAAAAGAAGATGCATTTGCTCCCACTGAACTTGTGATACACACAACCATCAATAGCATTCTTTCTGAATCCAAATTAAAGAACTACTTCATAAAATTTGTGGTACCATTGACGAGAGTCTTAATTGAGGTTGTTAACATTGACTTTAAATGATATCATCCGCATGAGATTGAATGTTTACAACAATATGATCTTGAGGTTCTTAATATGGTTCTTCTTCAATGATAGTAATTGATACCTGATCATTGTCAGAAGCAGTAGTAGGTGTCTATACAGACTCCTCCTCAAAAGTAATGTTCCTTAACACATTCTTCCCCCCAAACTCAACATCCTCAAGGTATACTATATTTCTCGTCCCAAAAATTAGTTCCTTTTGTGGGATCAAAAAATTCAAAAACCCCTAAATTTTTCTGGAAGACCAAAGTGAGAATATATGCTACAATCTTTAATGTCTCTCCCTAAAGCGAATGCAACAAGGAAGAATGATAAATCATACTCCTTCACATTTCTTTAAGAGTTTTATTTCGTCTTTTAGCTACACCACTTATGCTAGGCGATCCCGGCATGGTGTACAAAAGGATGATCCCACACTCTTCCAAATAGAAGACAAAAGGTATTTGACATTATTCACTTGAGCAGTCATTTCTATCGTAGTATTCGCCACCACGGTCAGATTTGACTTTCTTAATGCCTTTGTTGAGTTGGAGCTCAACATCAACCCTGAATATTTTGAACTTGTCTAAAGCCTCAGACTTTTAATAGATTAAATGTAGGTGCCCAAAACAAGAATATTCATTTATGAATGATATAAAATATTGTTGATCATTCCAAGAAACCGAAGTGAATGAACCACAAATGTCCGTATATATCAATTCTAAAATGTATAGCTCTATTGGCACCTAATTTCTTAAGTTTGGTCTGCTTTCCTTCGATATATTAAACACACAAATCAAGTTCTGAAAAGATAAGTGTATTCAATACAACATCTGACACAAGTCTCACAATCCTTTATTTTAAGATATAACCAAAACACTTGTGTCATAAATTAACCAAATTTTCATCATTTAATTTGCTTAGTCCCATTTGATTCAACATGTAAAGCTTCTGAATATGAAATAACATAATCGAGCATACAAAGACTGTTATATGCACTTAAGAAACAGTGCCCACAATACTCGAATTATTTGAAGGAAGAACTTAACTATTTCTGAATGAACAAGAAAAACCAAATTTGTCCAAAGCAGAAATAGAAACCAAATTTTGTCTAAAATACAGTACAATAAAGTATCCTTCAAAATCAGAAAAATTCCAATATTTAATAACAATTTACAATGCCCAATAGCCTATACTTCCACCGATTTATCATATCACACTTATGATGTATCTTTCAACACCAATTAACTTTCGGCAGCTCAAACAGCATTTGCATTGATAACCTTATGTGAGTAGTAGCACCAAAATCTACCCATTAAATATCATTAGGGACTAAAGCCAAATTAACTTCATAACATACCAAAACAAGAATTGTAACTTCTTTTGCACGCGATGCGTGATATTTACAATTCTTCCTTTTATATCCATGTTTACCACAAAAGAAACAACTATCATTACCTTATGTTATTTCTTTTGTGATGAACCCTTATCCATAGCAACATTCTCAATACATTTTCTCTTAATGCCCTTTACTTTGTTTCTTGAGATACTGACCAGATGTGTTAAACCAAATGCGAAAACAAGTCTTTAGAATTCAAGCTTGAGTGAAGCAACGTGAGACATTTTCATAATGTGCTCCCTTATGTTGCACTTGCCCTTATATACTTTATTGAGATCAAACCCGCTTGTCTCAATCTTATCATTTTTCACAAAACGTTCCTTAACTTTGGCAAGGTATTCACTATCCTTAGTGATATACTCAGATGCAGTGCCTCGAAAGGCTTTTGGGATGCTAAACCCAATGATCAGTAGACTTACACGATTCGAGTATTCCTACTTCTCGTAGTTTCTCCTTCGATAAGAAGTACTACGTCCGTAAGAGAAGTAGGATCTCAATCCTTAGCGCGTAATCCAGATCCATGCAACCCAGAGCAATCAAAATATAATCTTTACAATCCTTAAAATTTGACCCATTCAACACTAACATATGTTCATGTTGGAAGAAACTACAGAAGCAGACATCATAACTGAATAGAGAACAAAACCAAAATAGTTGTCATGCTCACATAATAAAATCAAAATAAGAAGGTAACATCTCGAGGTACCGGCACAACATCCATATCAAGTCTTTTGACAGTAATATGAACTTGTAATTGGTAACCTCATTGTAGTGATCAAACATTGACAATAAGATCTGGTCAAGTAATGTCCACCTTTTGGCATCACACTACTCACATGAACACTGAATAATAATCACATATTTATCACCACAGGTATATATGTATTTCGTGCCAAACATTAATCTTCCTTTTGGCCGACTAATATCTGCATTAAAATACATATACACATATAGTCCTAACATTCGCAATAAAGAAATCTAGACAAGAGAGGTTACTTTTGCAACGTCTTGCTTCGACTAATCTACTTTGAACATTAGTAAAACATTACGAGGTACCGAGCACAACATCCATATAAAGTCTTTTGACAGTAATATGAACTTGTAAATGGCAACCTCCTTAAAGTGGTTAAATACTTACAATAAGATCCTGTTAAGTAGTGTCCACCTTTTGGCATCACACTTCTCACAAGAAAACTGAATAATTGTCACGTATTTATTACCATAAGTATATGTGTATTTCGTGCCAAATATTAATCTTCCTTTTGGCCGACTAATATCCGCATTAAAATACACCCTCATTAGTAGAAAATAAGGAACATGAGATGTACCCAAAAATTTGAATTTAAAAATAAAACTTAAACCTGAATATAAACGCTCGCAAGCGAGTCATTAATAACTTTCTGGAATACAATGGCTAGCCAATGAGTCACTGGGTTCATGTACCTCGTGAACTCAGAGAGTCACTGAATCCTGACAGCCATTCCAGAAGCTCCCCAGCAAATCGCAAATTGCTGACTCCTAATGGGATTCCGTTTACTTTTCCAATTTCAATTTTTCCACAAAATCTACAAAAATTCTGAATTTTGATGTTCCCAAGATCGTAACCAACGAACATAACAAGCAAACACAACATCAAAATAAATAACCAAACAAATGCATGAAACACAAACCCTAAATTTCATGGATTTACCTTAATAAGCAAGAACCAAAACTCAAATTCTCCAAATGAAATTCTTGCTAAACGAAAATCTCATCCTCAATAATAAATTATACATGCTTTTGCGCACATAACACTATAAATTGAAAATTCAGTTCATCACTAGAACAACCTCAATAGGTGTACATCAATACGTACAAACTTGAATTGATAAATCAATTCATCAATTCTTTCATGGAAATAAAAGATATTCCTCTACCACAAAAGCAAACCAAATACTTTATAAAATATTGATTTGCATACCAAAATAAAGAAACATCCACATCAATAATTCTGTCGTGAATACTTTACCAAACATCCACCACAAATTGTAAAATCATCAAGCAAAAGTAAATTCTTGGTATGCATAATGATCTCAATTCACTGTTCCTAAATATGTGGCGGCAGTAAAACACATGTAATAAGGAAACTTTAATCTTAATACAACTGTAAGAAAATTACGGGTATGTGTGACAAACAAATAACCTTGAATTGAAAAACTCAATTTATTCAACAAAGGAAATTCACGACATGTGCATAACATGGATTTAGGGCTGGGAAAAAATACCGAAATACCAAAAAAACCGGTCTTATCGTACCGAAAAAATACCAAAAATACCGAATTTTTGGTATACCGTGACTTTCGGTATGGTATGATACCTTACCGAAAGATTGCGGTAAGGTAACGATATGAATTTTCAAATACCGAGGTATACCGCTGCATACCGAAATTCGGTATATACCGTAAACTAAGGTATATACCGTAAATTAAGGTATATACCACAATAATATAAACACAATTGTATATAAAATATATTTTATATTTTTTTAAATTATAAATCTATTGTGAAATATAAATATAATTATGAATAAATAATATTTAAGTTATTTTTAAAATTATAAACTATAAATAATATTTTAAAAACTCTAATTTTCTATTTTAATTGATGTTGAAAGTCAGGTATACCGCAAAAGTAAGGTATACCGAACTTCGGTACGGTATACCGAAAATGAGGTACGGTATCGGTATGGAAATTTGTCATACCGAAAATAAGGTATACCGAAGTTCGGTATACCGAAAACTTTGGTAAGGTAAAGGTATGACTTTTTCGCATACCGTATTTACGGTAAGGTATACGGTATGGTGGTTTCGGTAAGGTATACCTTACCTACCCACCCCTACATGGATTATAAATTCATACTCAAATTGTTCCTGTTTCTTAAAAGCGGCGGTCGTATTTAACTAGGATATTGCATAATTCATTCTATTCCAAAGTTTTGACAGAGAATTATATCACCGAAATCACAAACCCTAATATCAAGAAATTTAATTTCTTGAAATCCAAATATAAACGAGAACAAAAAACCTTAATTCTCCTTTTCCAATTCTCAGAGAATCATCAATAGAGTGGCTCTGATACCACTTGTTGGAATAATTGAATGAACAATTACTTAAAAGCTCTCTATGATGATTAACCAAGAACGACGGAGAAGGAGCAGAAACTATAGAGTGGAAGCGTACCTTGATCCATAACGAATTGAAAGGCAGAATTGCTTTGCAACGGCTATGGATCTTCCAAACGATCAGAGACATTCTTCGCAATAGTCTGCCGAGAGAATACAGAGATATTGAACGTTCTTCTGACATTGGGGACCATAACCCTAGCTTATATTTATATTAAATATAAACCTCTTTATTTTCTATTCGGTCCCTCATCAAATAGAAAATCACTTTATGGCATCTACACTTATTTTCATAACAATTAAATACACTTTAGCCCAAACCTTAATTTTTATTGGATCATTTTAATTGGGCAACTGAAAGATAGTCATACACATTACATTAGTAATGTGGAAGTCCAAAAATTCTAACAGTTTTGTCTAGACACATCGAACTAGTTTGTTCGACAAAAACCACTGTCCAAAAAATATAGACAATATCCTTTGATTTGGGAATTAAGTCTAATTTTCCAAGGAAGGTAATAAAATTCATTTGAGAGTTAACAAACCCAATACAAAAAAGCATTTCTATAATTAAAGGCTAATTTTATATACAGCCTTCATTTTACTCGATAGTCTCTAATTATTAAAAATACTAGTAATAAATATGATATGCAGATATGCTTTTTTAACCATTAGTACTCCCCAAAGATGAATTCAGACCCGTATTGTTTAATCAAACATCTCAGAGATAGAGAGGTAGGAATTTTCCAAACGAACCGCACATTCATCCAATAAGTTGAAAGTTCGAGTCGTTATATGAGTATATGGAAAACTACCCTTATTCATCGTCTGAATGAAAAGAGAAAATAAAAATATGCATTAATTACGAACTTTAGTGCAGAATAAAACAATGTATGTTTTGTTTTCTTATTTTATTTGGCATAAAAATCTGAATTAAACTTGCAACTGGAATATTACTCGAAATTTCATTCAATAATACTCACTCCGTCCCGCTTTAGCAGTCCCATTGACTTGTCTGCCCTCTTTTTGTAAAAATGATAAAAATTAGTTAAAAAGGAGAAATGATAAATTAAGAGAGAGAATAATATAGAGAAGAGTCTTATTCTAAATTATTGTCTCTCTTACTTTACCATTTCTCCACTTTAACTATTTTTTATTATTTTTACAAAAAGAGGGCAGAAAAGTCAATGAGACTGCTAAAGCGGGACGGAGGGAGTACTCCCTCCGTCCGCGAATAGGAGTCCCAGTTGAGTTGGGTGTGGGTTTTAAGAAAAGTTTGAGTGTAATAATTTAAGTGTGTGATAGTGGAATGTGAGACCCATTTATATTATTATTTGCAATTGGATTAAAATTAATTGCAGCTTCTAAATTAAGGGAAAAGTGGGGTCATTTTTTATACTCCCAAGATAAAATGTCTAACCGGGACTTCTAATGGCGGACGGATGAAAATGGCCAACCGGGACTCCTATTCGCGGACGGAGGGAGTACTATTTAACTGGAGTATTATTGAGATCGTAGTTAACTGACTTATTATTATATCCACTGAGTGTGGATTCAATGAAATCAATAATTTGCTTAATTAATTGAGTAATATAATTAGGTTTTAATGGCTAGTTCATGTAAATTAGTAGTCACCTTTTTTTTTTATTTAATTCTCACACTAGATTTTTTATAAGAGGATAAGGACAAATTTATGTATGTGAAGGATCGAGGGCTACTTAGAAGTGACAGTGAAAGTTTGGATGATATAGTACGCATCTCCACATAAATTCATAACAATCAAATTTGAAAATTATAATCCCCTAAATATTAAATAAAAAATTGCAATGGCCCCATTTTTCAAATTTCATTTTAAACGTGCAATCCCCTCTCTCGCTCTATATATATGGTGTGAAGTATGTAGAATCCAACATCATCAACCAATTTCATCTAATTCACTCAAAAAGAAATCAAGCATGCAATCAATTCTAGATTTTCCATCATTTTGTCCAGGCAAGAACAACATTTTAATACTATCTACTAATATTTTTATTCCAGAATTTTTGTATACATAACTTGAGTCTTGAGATTAAATTAAGACTATTTGGTTTTAATGTGAATGTAGGTATAGGGAAGGAAGCATGGCCGGAGTTGGTGGGGAAGAAGGGCGAAGAGGCCGCGGAGGTGATAGAGAGTGAGAATAAGTATGTAAAGGCGTTAATTATACTGGAAGGAACTCCTACTACCAAGGAAATCAATTGTAACCGCGTCAGGGTTTGGGTAGACGCCTGTGGTTACGTCGTTACCGCTCCTTATGTCGGTTAAATTGCACTAAGATCATTTGTGGAGATTCATCCTTCGTGTTTTGCTTTTTTATTTTAAAATTATGTCGAATAAAATGATGAATATGATATCAAGTGTTGATATTTAGTGGACAATGAATAAATCGTACTACTACTGTCTATGTTTTGTGAATACTTTGTGCAGAAATTTATGTTTCTAGCTCCAGAAGTAAATTTGGCTTTAAATTTTATAATGAAATGTTAATGTTATATACTCCATATTAGATGGAAAGTTAAGACTTTATCCAAAAAAATGCAAATTTAAAAACAACCACAATTCAAAAAAATTCACTGTCCAAAAAATATCTACTAATTAAAGTCTAATTTACCAAAAAAAATATGGGAATATAGTTTATTTGACAACTAACACAATACATATATCATATATACATTTCTTTAATTAAAGAATAATTTCACAATAATAACATGTGGATCTGAAAAAAAAAATTCTCTCGATTTTCCTTTCAATTTCGGTAGTAATGAACTAATTAAACAAATTTTGAATTTAAATTTTAATCTAGATACTTTAATGATAAAAACTATAGTAATATTATTTTTTTTATCAATTCTTCTTAGAATCTGTATTTTATGTGTGTGATATAACTTGGTGTTAATAGCTTATTAATAAAAAAATTGATTAGTACGTATTCACATTACTAATTAAATTGTTGCACACTCTTGGTTTTTTTTTTTTTTTAATTGGCGCAATCTTTCTTCTTCTTCTTGGGAAAGTGGGAAAACTACTTAGGGCATGTTTGGTTGTCAGGAAAGTAATGGAAAGAAAAGTTGTCAGGGAAAGTAATTTCCAGGAAAGTGATTCCTAGTAATATGATTCCCAATAATTTTACTTTCCAGTGTTTGGAAAACGTCAAGATTTTGAATTTTATATTAACTTTATACTAAACTAAAAACTACAACAATTAATCAAAATATATATATATATATATATATATATCATCCTTCTAATATCAATAATGCTAATTAAATATAATTCTCATTACATGCATCTAATAAATTTATGAAAATATAGAAAATACAATACAAAAATTACTTTTAAAAAAACACGGATTGAATATAATTAAAAAAGCAAATAATGTTTAGATAGTCAATAACATGAAATTGAAGAAGTCTAGTCCGGTAGCAAAAACGTAAAAAAGTAATTTCATCCTAATAGTTCTATTAGAAACATCTTTTTCGCCCCTTCATCATGAAGAGTGAAAAAGTAATCTAATAAATCAGGATCTCGAACAAGTTTCATTGCAGCTTTTTGTCTCTGAGAATCAGTTAACGCTTCAATCTCTTGCAATTTCTCATAAAGCATACGACGATTGTCTTTTTTCTCTTTGTCACCTCCGGTAACACTTTCCAGAATCTTGTTCATTTGATCATTCGACTTATCCATATGCGCAGCAAGCACATTAGTCATTCGCTCCAAACTTGATATGAAACCATCTGAACTTCTTCTCCTCTTACGATCAAGTCTTTTTGAAGTTCCTTCGTCGCGAGGTGTAGTTAATGAAGGTACACCATCTTCACCAGATTCTCCATCTACTTGATCTACATTTTCTTCTCTATCTAATTCCTCGACTACATCTACTGGAACTTCAGCATGTAATCCAGCAGCTCTATCTTTACCCCATACAATTGATAGTTGATCAAAGTAAGGGAAAGACTTGTTTTTCATGAAAGTACAATCTGGATGGCTCTACACACAATAACACAATTTCATTATAATATTTCGTCATGCAACAAATAAATAAAAATGGAATAAGAAATATACAAATTTTTACCTTCAAATAATCATCCCAAACATCCGCACTTGCAGTAACACATTTTCTTTCATCATCCCAGCCAAAGCCACTCAATTCTCCATTAGCACGTACATCATAGATAGCATGATATTGTTTTTTCAGTAACTTACAACGAGATTCGATGTGTGGCTTTTCTTTAAGACCATTACCTGGAAGCTTTTCTTGTAATATTTTTTCCAACTCCTTTTGATAACCTTTCCTCAACCCACTTCCACTTTCACCATCCCAATTCTTACTCCTCTTCAACTCAACAATGGATTCTACGAGTTTTGCATCTTCTTCAATAGTCCATACATGATTACTCTTTCCTCGGCGAGCCATCTGAAAAATTGATAGAAACAAGTACTGTACAATTCTCTTATATGAATGAGCTTCAAACATAAATAAAAAACACCAAAGAAGCAAGATACTGAGATTCTTGATATCAAACATGAGCAAATATACTAGAAACTAACATACATGTTATGATATAAAAGATAAAAAAAAATCAAACTGAAAGCTAAAAGAATTTATCGGATAAATCAACAAAAAGATATTAATAACCTCAATCAACACAAAATGTCAGATTGCCACTTGTAAATTCAGATATTATGAAAGAAAAAAATAAAATACTAATATCAAGCAACATGTCTACTTTCCATCCACTGACTAAACATTTCATTAGCTAAATTATATCTCCAATTTGTCCACTCTTGAGTTGGTTCAACAGAAGTAATTGATTCTCCATCTAGTCCAATAGCCTCTTCTTCATTTCGCAAATTGTCACCATAATCATTTTCAATAGGATCAACTGGCATATGTTCTCTAATGTGATTTTGAAGAAGACAACATGCCATTATAATTCTTCCTTGTTGCTTGATTGGATAAAAATTTGGATTCCTAATAATGCCCCAGCGCATCTTTAGCATACCAAAGCACCTCTCAATAACATTTCTAGCTGATGCGTGCTTCATATTAAAAAATTCTTCTGGAGTTGTTGGTTGACGCCCATTCCTCCATTCACTAAGATGATATCTTTGCCCTCTAAAAGGAGCAAGAAAGCCTTTGCCATTTGTGTAACCCGCATCCACTAAATAGTAGTAACCTAATTTTAAAAATTTATTGATTAGATTATTCATATATATTGAATTAAAATTTTAAAAGTGTCTAGCTACGTACCATCTTGTATTGGTAACCCATTTCTTCTACTTAAAGCATCTCGAAGCACTCTACCATCTGCCGCTGAGCCTTCCCAACCCGCAAGTACATATATAAATTGCATGTCTTGTGAACATACTCCTAAAACATTTGTAGAAGTATGACCTTTTCTATTGCGATATCTAGGTTTATCAACCTCGGATACTTTCACTTCAATGTGGGTACCATCAAGAGCTCCTATGCAATTCTACAATTTTAACTCAATCAATATTAAAGATATTTGTTTATATAATGAAAAAGAAGGTGTTTTTAGGATACCTTAAACCATTTCCATTTCGCATCAATTGAATCCTCAGGTATAGAGGAGGGAGCTTTTAGTAAATGACCTTGAAGCCTAAGAACCGCATTGAGTACCCTATTGAAATACCTACTAATTGTTTCACCTGACCGCATGAAATTAGTTTTCATTGTACGATTCTTTTGATGATGGGCTAGGATGTACAAAAATATAGCAACTTGCTCATCAACTGTCAGGTTATTCGTAGGTCTTAGTCGTCCAATAGTTCCAAGCATGTGAACTAGGCGCCTAAATGTATATCTATCCATACGTAATTGTTCATGACATGTGGTATCACTCTCATAGATCAGTCTGTGAATGTAACGTGATCGGTCAATCTCACTTACGGAATATGGGGTCTTTAAATAATATTTTCGATAGTGATGTGCAACAATAGCTCTAATCATAAGCATCATTAGCTTCAATGTATCCATTCTCTTCATATGTACTAATTAGAAGGAAAAGATGTTTTCCCAAATTTGATTTTACTTTCATCATCCTTCCCAAGAGACCCTGAGAAATTAAAGCTAGACATAACAATTTTTAAAAACTAAAACAAAATTATTTCTAAACAAGCCTAATATAAAGCTGATAAGAATAAATAATTAGAACTACAACAATAGCTTGCACATATTCACAAAGAATAATCTGAATTGAAAATTTGTGACATTTAAAAGCTATACACCATAAGATCTCACGGACATAACACATTTTATATACATAGTACAATACAAATATACGTGCATATATGAAAATACAAAACAGAAGCAGTCATATGCATATATACGACTCATATGCATATATACGACTCAGTGCACAAAAAATTGTAGAAACCTAGAATATAAATCATAAATTTCTTGATAAGAAGCAAAAATCTTACTTGTTATTGAAGAGAATTTGGGCAGAAATTTGACTGACTGCAAATCAAAAGTGAAAGTGTGGAGAATAGAAAAGAACCGCAAATAAATAGAAGAGAAGAGAGGAATTTTTTTGCGTATATTTTTTGCTATCTTTTAAAATCCTCAGATTTGGAAAAAGAATAATTGGGTTAGGCTAGGGAATCATAATCCGCGTATTTTGCCCAACTTTCCACATTTTTAGGATTCTGATTACTTTCCTAATTTCTTTAAAAATCAAACAAACATTGGAATTTAAAAATTGAGGAATCAAATTACTTTCCCTGCCAGAATCCGGGCAACCAAACGTGGCCTTATCTTAACTGTAATTAGTTTTAATTTTACCCAGCAGTCATTGACATAAACCTTTAATTTATTTTGCTTTGTCTGCAATTCATTGGTAAGTCAGTGGCAAGGTGAATCACATTTTATATGTGCTTACTTACGAGATATGTTTTACCTTGCACTTCATAAATTTATCCATAGTTTTTGGAATATCATTACATATGAGGAGACTTATTATAGTGGCATAATTCCTACTAATTACTATGAATGTCCAACATCATGTCAAGTCGAGAAATAAAAAAAATTTAAAGTTAGATGTGAAAGTCTAAACTATGGAGTAGTAGGTGACCTAAAGACGACTAGGAAATAATACTAGTAGAGTTCTACTCAATTTTATTAACAAATCAATTTTTAATTTCAATTTCAATTTCAATAACAACCCATGTTGGGTGCACTAGTAGTCTAGTACTCATGCTAGTAGCCTAGTATGCAGTACTCGCAAATATGTTGGAAATTTAATACTACTATAAGTTCAATTAGAAGGTTTAATTTGGGTCTGTTCTGCAGAAGTTTCATGCTTAAATATGTAAAGTTATGCGACGATTTAAATGTAATGTAAATGAAAAACTTTATATGGTACTATGTTTAAAGCATGGCATGCACAAAGCCAATTTTATCAGCTCACAAAAAATTTATTTCATTTCATCCTTAAAATGCATATGCTATAATTTAATACTCCCTGCATCCTAGATAGTTTAGTATCACTTTGACCGGACACGAGTTTTAAGAAATATAATGAAAAGTGAGTTAAAAAAGTTAATGAAATGTGGGTCCTAGTTTTATAATAAAATGTGAGTTAGTGGAATATGAGGTTCATTATCCAAAATGGTAAAAAGTGAATTGGGACGGAGGGAGTAGTCATTTGCTAGCAGTGGGGAGGGGGCACTAGGAATCAAGATGGGCGAGAGGATCGTTCCAGGCGGGGAGAACGCCGTGAGATGTGCAGTGGTTCCTGTTGCGGAAGCGATCGCGCTCTTTATTTTATAAATATAAATTTATATTATAAATTTTTTGTTTTAATATGTTCTTAAGTGAAAAGTAATATTTCATTTGGAGAAAAGTAATATGTTTTAAGCGATGCACAAAGTTGGTGTTATATAAATAAAATGCAAGTGAAGAAGAAAATAGATACAACATGTGAGTGGCTATAGTGATGCACAATAAAAATGCATTTGAACATTTGATTTTTGATAAATGATAATGATATACTCCGTAGTGAAAATAAAACCCCCATTTTGGGGAAAACTAAGAAATCCAGCTATACAATTTCATTCATGAAACGCAATTTAGTTAATAACATGTTCCATTTTTAATCAAGATTTGAGTAACAATAATGATAAGATAAATGAAGAACATTATTATTCGTCTTTTGAAAAAGGAGTATCTGGGTGTCACCATAATCGTTGCTTGGACGGAAGAAACAGTTGAGTGCATTGAAGAAACCCAGATTACATCTCTTTCACATGTTAACTGAACCTACCATCGCTTTCTACTTTACAAACGTAATCACAATTAGTACAAAAATCCCCAAAGAGAAAAATGAGCATTAATTGACTTGTGATGGCCGCCCTACCGGCGTCGGTGTGGTCCCCAGTGCGGCAGGGAAGGGCTGAAGTGCGTGGAGACGACTCGCGAGTCGAGAAGCTCCATGATGGGCGTGAAGCTCACGCACCTCGGCACCTTGTACTGGTTGATCGACGCGCCCCTCGAGATTGCGTAGTCCATGAGCTCCTCAAACGTGCCGTTCCGCACCACTCTTATCTCCAGCGGCCCGATGGACCCGTCCGCCACCCTGCACTGGCGGTACACCGAGTTCATCGCCTCCTCCATCTCCAAACAGCACCTCTCCAGCACGCCTCCTTCGGGGGCCCCACCCAGCAGCTCCCAATACACCACGTAGTGCCCCGGGATGGTGGCCGTGTCTGCGTAGCTCGTGTACTCCACCACGCTCGTCGTGCTCAGCAGCCTCGACGCCCTTTCCACCGCGGCCTGCAGCTCCGCCTCGTCCGTCTTGTCCGCGTCGATGCTCAGCAGCACGTTCTTCCTCCGCACGAACTGGAACTGCGGCGCCGCGTTGTGGAACCCCGTCACCCGCAGGATGTCGCCCACGCGGTACCTCGACAGCCCCGCGTACGTCGTGATCACCAGCTCGTACTCCCTCCCCACCTCCACGTCAGCCAGGTCCACCAGCCGCGCCGCCGAGTTGTTTTTGCTTTTGTTGTTGTCGTGGGGCAGGAACTCGAAGTAGGCCATGTTTGGCATGATGGTGTAGGATACCTCCGACGGGTTGCACATCGGGTTCAGGTTCAGCCCGAAGTAGCACTCCGACGAGGCGTACATCGTGCACGCCTTCGGCAGCCCGCCGCTGTAGTAATCCAGCGTCGGAATGTACTGCGCCATGGCGCCGGTCACGATCACATCCAGGTATTTTGTGTTGGGCCAGATTCTCGTGATGATCCGCTCCCAGTTGTCCTCGGAGCACTCCGAGACGATGAAATCGGCGAGTTCCGGGTCGGGTCGGAGAATCCGGGTCATGCAGTGGCGGATGGACGGGTCGGTGACCTTGGGGTTGAGTGACCCGGCCCGGATGTCTTGGGCGAGCTGGTTCCAGTTGAGCTGGAGGAAGCGGATGGCGCGGAGGAGGCCGGAGGCGAAGACGGCGCCGACGCGGAGGACGTGGTGGCGGTCGTAGAGGCCGCAGAGCATCTGGGTGTACATGCTTTGGAAGGAGTCGGGGCAGAGGATGGCCTCGTTGGGGCTGGTGTAGACGTTGTAGGGGTCGTGGGGTCGGGTTTTGAAGTGGTCGCTCTTGTAGTAGCTGGTGAGGACGGGTCGGGCCACCAGCCCGCTCGGTGTCTTTGTCTCCGACTTGATGAACAAGAAGTAGAGCCCCTTGCCTTTGTCTAGTCCGCTCACGTATCTGTTTCATTAACACATGCATTTTCTTATTCATCACCCAAAATATATTTGAAAAAATAGGAGATGGTTGAAATTGTGGAAAATACTCACAGGTTCATAACGGGCATGAGAAGGCTGTAGAGAAGCTGGCGACGGTCCAATTCCTCTTTGATAGTCGGCATGAGTTTTCGCTCACCAGCTGAAGTTCCAGAGCTGGTGAGGAATTCGGAGACGGGGTGAGAAGATAGAATGGGGGAGCGATCGCCGTCCGCGATTCTCTGGATCAGGGGGTGGAGATCTTCGTAGGTGACCATGGGGATTTTGGATTTGAAGGTGTGACGATCGGTGGCTCCGTCGAGATTGAAGCTCTTCAGATACTCGGTGTCGGCATTGCGGGCAAGGATCTGCGCCAGCACATTCTCCTGAACGGAGTCGGCGTTGCGTGTCATCTCCTCGATGAACTGAAGGGCCTTTGCGTCCTTTTCGCATGCCGGAGGGCCCAAGGGAGACGACAAAATCGACTCAACCGCCATTACTTACTAACACAATCTTTATTTCTAGAGAGAGAGCTATTTCTTTAATTTGTCAAGGAGAGATGGTGGTGGTGGTGGTGGTGTACCCAGGATTGCGGATATATATAGGGGAGCAAGGATGACACGTCAGCGCAGCAAATAAACGTGCATTGAAAGAGGACGCGGGCGGATTGAAATGTAAAAAACGGGGAGGGGACAAGGTGGGGGCCCGACACGTAGTCTCGGCTGCAATGCTGGGGTGACAGTGGGGCCCAGGGGGGCCACGTCAGGCATCCAACCAAGCGGCCCTTTTCCGGTAAAGATGTTGGTCCGCGACAGCGACGGTCTGCCGGCGGCCTCGGCAACTCCCACTGTTGCAGACAGCCTTCGTCACATATGCATGTTTCTTTAATTAATCAACCTAATTTATATTAACATTAACTAATTATATATATTGCTAATCCATTTGTTTATTTACTGCATCATAGAGGGCACGACATTGCCTCCCATTAAACTACTACCCCTATCTTGCTTACATATTTAAACTACTACCCCTGTCTTACTAAAGTCAGTTAGTAAGTGATTGATTCACTAGCACAATTGAATATTTGCACATATAATTATGTATGTGACTGGAGATGGATAGATATGTAATGCTTACTTTTTCTTTAATAGTTAACTCACTTACTAATCAACACATTGTATTAAAAATATCACAGACACATTAAAATGTTAATATAAATGTGTGTTAACATTTTAATATATTGTGTTGACATTTTAAATATCAATGTCAACACATGTATTAAAATATACTCTATCAACTAAGTTTATATTGACATTTGTTATATACTGCGTTGATTAGTTAACAGAGTTACCAACTTGTCACACATCTATATATTTTTATATGAAATAGACAAAGTAATAATGAGTGGGTTATAATATGTTTTATTTGGTTACATTAAGAGTTGGTGCAGCTATTGGTATGGAATAGAATACATTGATGCACAGCCTAAAATGGCAGTGTGGGGATACATATCTTATATCTACCCATTTGTATAGGTAAAGGTCAGAAATATCAATGGGGCAGAGTCATGTTCATCACATTTTATGTTACTCTCTCTAGCTAACTAGTTAGAGTCACGCATTAATGCATATCTTAGACAGATGAGATGTGACAACTAATGCGTTTGTTAACAGAGTCCACAGCTTAAGCAACCGAAATTGCTTTATGCCCCGGTCATCACTCGTTGGATTAACTATATATCCTGCAACCAATGGATGGAATAGCCCTATAAATTGACTAAATCATTTTCACCTTAAAATTATCAAACATTTGTTTAAAAAACTTTAGTAGTTTCAGTTTTTCCTTTAGTTATCCAATCACATTGAGCTTGATTATTTCGCTATATGTTCTCTTGATTATTTCGCTGTATAGCTATTCGAGCTTTGGTTATACATGTGATTTGGATTCGCTTTTATGACTTAATTTTGTTGTGTTGCCATTTTATGTAATTATTTTATTTGTTTATTGTTATTGGAGGTCTTTTTGCTATCCCTTGTTGTTTTCTTGCGGTAGTATAATTATATACTCCCTCCGTCCACTAATGTAAGACCAAGTTTGACCGTCATGGATTGTAAGCAATGTAGTAAAAAAATGAGTGGAATAGTAGTTTTATAGTGAAATGTGAGTCAAATAAGTTAGTGTAACGTGAAATCCAAAGTATTTAAAAACAAATGAGACATTTGTTGGTGAACGAACAAAAATGGCAAAATAAAACATTTATTAGTGGACGGAGTGAGTATAATTCTCGCAAAGTAATTCTCTTTATGGGTATTTTGGTTAACCTTTTGCAGTTTTATCTTATCTAAATTGTTAGTACTTCAATCTGGCTCACCAACCTTGAATTGAATGCCATTGCGCAGGAACCGAGCTAGGGAAATTTAGATTAGTTAATAACTATAGGTTATTTTTCCTGAAAAGGAGTAATAAATAAATTATACGAGTAGTTTCTCTAACTTTATACTGATGGGAAAAATAAAATTAAATAAAAAATTAGAGCGTGATAAATGCATTCATGCATACATAGATTATACAAAGCAGGTGGCCGTCTATAGTGGTATCATTTGTTATGCGTTCCTTTAATTAGGTGGCGCTATCTAACCAGCTTAAAAATTAATACAGTCTTAATCACCAAACTAATTACACACCACTTGTATAATCCAAAATCTTGAAACTCTGCAAAATAAAAATTAATAACCACAATTCCATTGACGATAGTGCTGTTTAGAAAATACTGTAGTAGGAGTATATAAATATAGATAAATATTTTTTAATAATAATAATAATAATAATAATAATAACTACTTAGGATGAATTTCTAGCAGAGATCCACTGGTTCGAATAAAGGTTTCATTTATTTTACTCATATCTCAGGAGTAGATTGTTGCTTGAATAAATAGAGATTCGAGTTTATCGTTACACGACTTAATATATTTTTTTCTTTATAATTAAAAATAAAAAAAATGGAAATAAAAGGATAAACAAGTGAGAAAGGCGAGTGATTATTAAAAAGAGTGGTGTCGATTGTACAACTACTACTCTAAAACTAACTTATATAGAAAAGACTAATTATAAATATTTAACAACTGCAATTATGTGTGAGATTATTTAATAACCGCCCTAATAATGCAACCAGTGTTTTAAAAACCGGACCGGACCGGCCGGTTCAATCGGTCGGACCGGAAACCAGCAGCTGGTCCGGTCCAGTTCGATCCCTAAAACCGTTCGTGTGCTGAGCCGCCTTGAAATATGAGACTAGAGAGAATTGAACCCTAGACCTCTAGGTAAGAAACCAACACCTCTACCACTCCACCACATGGTCTTGAATGAAATATTGTGAACATTAATTATTGTTATATATTAACTCGATAATTTTTTGTCCACACAAATTAATAATTTGTGTTTAGGTTTATACTTTAAAATAATTTTTAGTTATGATATGTTTAATTTTAATTATAAGCCACTAAATTTTATTTTTATTGATGTAATATGGAGTATATATTATTAATATAGTTTATTACTCCATATTTACTAATAATTCAAGTTTAATTTTATATAATAACTAATAATACTATTATAGTATATATTTATCCAAATTAACTAAAAAATGATATTTAGTTTTATATATTGTCTATAATATTATTTCACCACATAAATGTTTTGAGATAATATGAATTTTATCTATTTATTATATGTAAAATATGTACTTTTTTTGGCTACATTAATCAAAATTTTATATATTTAATAAATATTTAAATTTTACCATTCACTTACTTTAAATACTCTTAATATTTAATTTACTTAAAATGTTTAATATATATTTTTGTTATATGTTAATATTAATTGTAACATATTACTCACTAAATTTAATATATTTTGTAAGATCATATTTAATTTTATATTTGCAAGGTAAAACGATTCGACCAGTGATTGAACCGGTCGGACCGGTTGAACCTTGAACCAGTAGTCTTACCGGTTCACCGGCCGATCCGATTTTTAAAACATTGAATGCAACCGACTAAGCACAAAATAAAATTACAACATGTAATTGTAGCATAATCTTTGGCTTGGCCAAGAAATATATATACCTTTGAATCCGGGCTGTGCTTTAATGCACATGATTGTTAAATCTAGATGAAAGATAGTAGTAATAAATTTAATAAGTGACAAAAGAGCCAAACTACTACTCAATTAATGCATTTAGAAATTGGGATTCAATTACAAGCTTTTTGTCTTTAATTTTTTATTTATCACTATATAAGAGTAATATAGGTAACCTACGTGAATATAACTCATAAATGGTATACAAGGGATATATCAAATGAAGTTGTGCCGTAAACCTATATACCAGAATGAAATATAGAGTGACTCTTCGATGCAAGATCATTGACAAAAATCATAATTCAAATACCAAATTCGATTAAAGTACACTCTTTCAAATGCGGAAGTAGTTTTTGGAAGGTCGGAAAAAAGAACATTGATGGAAGATTATGTGCTCGAGGAATATGTACATCTTGATTAGTTGGTTTTTGTTAATTTATCTATCCTAATCTATAACTTAGTTTTTTTACGAGCTATAACTTAGTTCATGTGTGCTTAAGAAGCCACTGACTGAGGTACAAACTTTATTATTGAGTGATAATTCATGTATCATATGTAATTAAAATAAATAAATTTAGTACTACTACTTTATTTAATATGGTGATAATCCAATCTTCAACTTAATTATATAACTCGTGAATTAGTAACCAGTATTATTTTTATAATTCTTATGTAGTCCATAAAAGTATGCATGTGACAATTCACAAAATTTAGTCGTTGCCATGGGTAGATCGAAAAACGTACGTAGTACTACAAATTAAAGAATGTGTTCGTCTTAATGATCAATAAAATACTTACTACAGTAATGTAGTCTTCATGCTACCGTACAAAAAAGTGCTGGAAATACGATTGGATTATGTAATTCGTGGATATATATGAACAATCTCTACCTTTACGTGGCATATAATTCGGTTTGTTTGACTTAACTATGATAAATCCAACAAAAATAGGTAGAAAAGTCAAATTAGATTTTTTTCCATATTTCAATGCAAATCCCATTAAGGAAATACTTTCAACTTTTAGGTAATGAATATCTAAGCGTACTTCAAAGATTAAAATAAAGAAATCATTTTGCGACTAAACTTACCCTTCATGCACGCAAGAACCTTTCTTGTTCATATCAAACACGACAACATTTTTAACCTTATATTCATATGATAACATGATATGTTTACTAGTCAAATGTCAAATGCCAAGAGCTCAACAAATTTAAATTTTCCACTATTACCTTAGTTTTCTTATGGTTAGGTTATGGGGGGACAATGTTGCAGATTTGGAAGTTTGACTTATAGTTCAACAAAAAACTCAAACATAGGTTTAATTTATGTATTTATAGTTTTATGCAGGTGGACCAAATCCTCTTTGCAAGATAATGGGCATTGGGTAACATATTTTATCAGCCATCGCATGTTCGCATTTACGAATGATCGTCACATACTCACATTCATAGATTTAAGAATTTACAGAGGTTTTATTCACGGATAACTTCCGTGTTCCATAAAAATATGTGCACTTTCTATTTTTACACGTCTCATAAAAATATGGACATGTTCATTTATGGAAAGTTATCCCAATTTATTACCCCTATAATAATGTGAGTCCCACTATCCACTAACACTACTTTAACTACCTTTCTCCTCTTCTCTCTTATTTTACCAATTTTCTCTTAATTCCCGTGTGATATCATACGCTCATATTTTTATGGGACATGTTGAATTTGGTGGGTAAAATTGGTTTGGGCTCACAATTAATAGGAATTGGGCCGGCTTCAATTTCATTAGCTGAGGCCCATTCCTTTTGTTACTGGCATCCCGTTTTCTGTCCAGCTCTCTTTGCTTGTCCTCACCGATGCACGCCACGTGGCTACTCCACTCGGATCACCAACATCAGCCGTCTGATGTAGGGTTGTGCTCCATGTGTGTGTTAAGTGTTGATGCGCCGTTTCACTTCACTCATTCTATTCTCTCTCACTCACTCTCTTTCTTGACGAATATGTGCTCTTCCTTATCTCTTCTTTCTCTCTCTACATCCATGGCGGTTACCGCCAGTGTAACGCCCCGCTTTTCCGAACCCTAATTTTCGGGTTATAAAATTTTTGCATTAAATGCTTTTAATGCTATGGGGTATGTGGATTAATTGATGAGTGATTTAATTACATGATTTCTTTGTGACCTAATTGCGTGTTGGGGTTGAGATTTATTTGAATAGTCAAATATATGACGTGGGTGTTGAACAGTCAAAGATGTGGAAAATATGACGTGACCGTTGAAAGGTCAATGTGTTGAGAAAATGAGGTGAAAGTAAAAATGGTTGATTTTGTGTGAATACTTTGATGCGGAGTAATATAATTGTGGCGAATTATTTCCCAAGGGTTGAGTGAGATTAAATAGGATTTTCATAAATATCCTACACATATTATTGAAATTTTCGACCCTTATTATTATTGGAGAAGGAATCCTATTTTCTTGGATTTAATTATTTGCTTGGGATAATTATCCAAATTAAATCCAAAGTCCAATTATTCTATGGAATTTTCGAACCCCACCCCATTTCATGGAGATTTTCAAAAATCCCCTTATTAAGGGAAGAAGGAATTATTTATTATGTTATTTGATCCCTTATTTATTCTCCTCCATGAATAAATATAAATATTCTAGCATATCTTACCATATCTAAGAAGATCTTGCCATATCCATTTAAATTAGGATTATAATTTAAATCCTAGGCATAAAAATTGCCTACTCCATAATTATTTGGGAGGATTTATTATTTTATTCTGCTCCGTGATATTTTATTCTACTCCGTAAAATATCCAAATAAAATCATAGGCTAATTAAATAGCCTAGAATTCGAATTCCCCCTTAATTGTCCCCTAATTCACGCCACTTTCCACCATCAAATCTTCCCAAATCTTTAATTTATTTAATTAAAGATATTATATCTTGCACTCTATAAATAAGAGAGAAACCTAACCCTAGAAATCAGAAAAATCGCCCCCTCTCTCTTGAAAATCACGCCTCCCACTTCTCCACTTCTTCTTCAACTTGTTTTCTATTTTATTCAAGATCTCTTCATTCTTTACCAAGAATTGAAGTTGAAATTCAAGAATTGTTGAAGAATCAAGGCTATTACATTGTTCTACCGTTCGTTCTATCAAGAAAATGTACTTTTATATTAATCTTTTCTCATCTAACCGATTAATCGGTGTTCTTGAACCCTCATGCATATAGATCGAGTGAAAGGGGAAACCAATTGATGAATGGGATGCATATGTGTGTGTGAGTGGATCGTGTGTATGTGTGTGTGTCTCGAGGTGCGTGCGTGTGTGTTGTGTGTGTGCGTGTGATGTGTGTTGTGAAACACTCATGCGTGACACGTTTTGATGATAGATCTGGAGTTGTTGTGCGAATAAAAGTGATATGATAATTAGATATTGATTTTGAACGGTGATATTAAAACGAATTAATGGGAAAGGGAAACGTGGGAACATGCATGATTTTTGAATCCATGTTCGAAACTGATTTGTGATACACATAAATTTAAAGGTGATAATTTGCGCTCTCAGCATGATAGCAAGGAGAAGAGTATACTTGCGAGCTAAGCCGTCGAGGTGGGCTTTTCTTTTAAAATAAGGACATCGTCCTAAATCTTTAATGATGAGAATGAGATCTGTGTTATCATGTTATGATTTGTTTTGTCGTGCCTATCCCTTGTGGCTATGCCACTATTGATTTAATCGAATTCGGATCCTCGTAGAGCCGCAAACTCTACTTGGATTAGTGTACACCAATGTTAGCCCGAGTGCTGGCGTACGGGTCGGCCGGTCTAGTGACCTGGATTGCGGCCGCATTCCTTGTCATGTAGAATGAGGATATGGTAAACGTCGATGAGAAAAATGGTTGCGCGACCGTGATTTTGGATAAACGATATATTGTGGTGCCTCGGGCATTTCTAAAGATAAAACCACGATGGACACTTGAAAATGGCATGATAACTATATTTGTGATAAAACTGTTTTCGGCATGAGTCCACTGAGTATGTTTATAGTACTCAACCCTGCATGTGTTTTCCTTATGTGCAGGTTGAGCGATGATGAGCGGTTGACGGTGTTGAGCAAAGGAAATAATAATAATATGATCAGTTTGAAACTTCGAATGTAGTTGTGTCTTCATACATAGCTTCACCCTTCTCTTGGTTGCTTCCGCTGAAACATGAAACTTATGATTGTTTGGTTGAGTTTGAACTATTTTATTTTGTTGGAATATTGAGATGTGATATGGATTGGATTATTTTTGAAACCTTGTCATTTTGGGAATGCTAATTGTGATACCCCTTTTTCATTGAATCTCATTGCTAATGCATTATTCTTCTCTTATCATTTTGTTCTTTAAATACTTTGGATAAATTCCTTTAAATGAAACCCTAGCCTATGATCTTTTGATGCATTTAAGTCCGCCTAGTTAACGATCGCCGCATTTATTATACCCTAGATGGGCGGGTCGTTACAGCCAATCTTCTCCTTTCCTCCGATGAATCTCGGTTTTAGTGAGATCTATCGGTGAAGATCTTAAGTTAGGTCACCACTTCGGTTTCCTTATGAGATTTGGTGTGTTGGTGTGAGTTGTGAGAGATTCGGTGTGAGAATTGTGAGATCCGTGAGATTTGTGTATTTCCTTGTGTTGGTCGGTGAGGCAGTGGTCTCTGATCCAAGGTTCGACGGATCTCCTTTGGTGACTCTTGGTTGAAGCGTGTGGGGAGGTTCTTAGCATGGTGTAGTCGCTGTTGTGACCTGAGCCACATCCTGACTTACGTGACCTTAGTCTTTTCTGTTCTGGTTTCAGGGATCTTGTGTTGATTACTAATGTCTCTACTTAGTGTGCAGGTGTACAATCGAATGAAGCATGGGGTTCAGTCTGAGTGGAAGACTGACTAGTAGCTAGGGTTTCTGACTTGTTTAGATTATACTAAGTAATCTTGTATCTTGTAATCTCTTTTGTATTTTGGCTTGTTCCTTTGAGACTAGCCATCTCAGTACGCAATGTATAAAAGAGGTCCCTGTAATTAGTGAATACATTGTGGTATGATCCTACAGTGGTATCAGAGCCACGGGGGGATCACCGTGGCACGCCGGGTCGCTAAATGTAAGGAGGTGGGCTCTTCGGAGTAAAGCTCAAGCCTCCGGTATAAGCTCTGAGGTAAGACGAATATTCCTTAATGAAGGATATCCGCTCTGGTAAATTGGCGAAACCTCTGTTAACTATTTTCTTAGCTCTAGGTTTGGGTTTTGCTGCTAGTAGTACTGTTGGCCGCGGTTTAGGTTTCTGTGCTCTTGTTTTCTGCATGATCTTGGTGCTTATAGCTTTTTCTTGCTTCCATTGTGTGTTCTGCTCTGTCTCAGTTTCTCAAAGTGTGTATCTCAGAGCTCTAACTTTGTGTCTTGAGTGAATTACCTATCCACCATGTGCCTTAACCGCCTTGAGTGACCCCCTGCGCCCCCATGCATTGGGTGATTGCGAGTTGGGAAATCCTCTTGCTGGGGTACACGTGACAGATAGGAAGGAACTCTTTCTAGACTTGATAAGTGTGTCTGGGATCACTTTGAGTTGGTTTCCTCTCCGTGTGTGCTTGTTGTAGTTGCATTTGTGTGATTTGTGCATGAAAAATATATGCATATCTGTTTTGAGTGGACTTTTTGACAAGTCGACTTTCTGTGTAAGTAGGGTTACTTGTTGTGTCTTGTGTGTGTTGAGCTCTTTTGTGTGTTAAAATCTTTTAGAAAATGTCTGAGCCAGTTAGTACTATCCTCTTCAATGGGAAAAATGACTCTGTGATTTGAAAACATAAAATCAAGTGTGTTTTGATTTAGCAGGAGGTTTTCAAAGCTGTTGAATGGACTATCCCTCATACTGAATTTGCTGAGAAAGTGGCAGAAATGAAGAATTAGCTAGGTCTACTATAATTCTCGACATTTCTGATTCTGTGATTAGGAAGGTTGGGTCCATTGAATCTGCCTCTAAAATATGGACTAAGCTGGATATTCTTTTTACTGAAACCTCTATGTTATCCAGGATGTATTTTCTTGAAAAACTCTTTAAATTCAAACTGAATCTGCCTCTATAATATTGACAAATTTTAAAAACTTGTCCAAGACATTAAAAGGTCTGGGGACAAAACTATTGATTAGTATACCAGCATAGCCCTCATGAATGCAATCCTTGATACTTATAGTGATGTAAAGGCTGTTATAAAGTAAGGCAGGGACAGTGCCCCTTTGGACCTTCTAATCATTTCTTTAAAATCAAAGGAAATAGAAATTAAAGAAAACTCTAACTCTAAATCTTCTCAAACTAAGGCTTTTAATGTTAGAGGAAGGTCTAAATCCAAAGGAGATGGTAAAAATTCTAATGGGAATGGTAAACAGCATGATAGAGGTAGATCTAGATAAAAAAAAAGTAAAGATCCTAAAGCTAGAAGGAAGTGTTTTAATTGTGGAGAAGTGGGTCATTATAAAAATGAATGTACAAGGCCCCAGAAAGGTAAGAGCCACAATAATAACAACCAACTCAAGTCTGTTCAAATCTAGCTAAGGATGATGGTTTTGATAGTGTTTGTTCCATGAACCATGACCTGTTTTCTGTAAATTATGCCTCTGAGTGTTTTTTTACCAAGTATGACTGACTAATTGATTCAAGATGGACCTTTCACATCTCTCATTTTAAAGATGCTTTTACATGTCTCAAACCTGTTGAAAATGCTTTTGTGTCTATGGCTTATGACAAGAAGTGTAAAATTCTTGGCATTGGTACTGTGCTTTTAAAGTTTGAGAATGATTTCTTGTTAACTTTGAACAATGTGAGATATGTGTCTGATCTAAGCTATAAATTGCTTTTCTTCTCTTGTCTTGAATCGGAGGGTTTTAACTTTGAGGGTAAATGGGGGCAGGGTGTTATGAAGATCTGTAAAGGTGTGTTGTGCTTGTTTAAAGCTGTCAAGAAGTGTAGCATGTATGTGTGTAATGCTAAGCCTCTGACTAGTTATGATCACAGTGTAAATCTGGTTAAAATGGATAAGACTTTATTGTGGCACAATAGACTTGGGAACATGAGTCAGAAGGGTTTAAATTTTTTGAAAAACTCTGAAATATTAAGTGAGTTGGATTTCAAAAATGAGCAGCCCTTTTTGTGAAACTTGTGTTTTGGGAAAGTAACATATGGTTTCTTTCCCTACCATGTGACTGAAAATATCAATCATTCTGTGTTAGAGTACCTTCATATGAATGTTTGGGTCCCTGCCTCTGTTACTACCACTCTGGTGCAGTGTATTTTCTGTCCACTGTGGATGATTGTTCCAGAAAAATATGGTGTTTTCTTTTAAAACATAAGTCTGATGTCGTTCAAACCTTTTCAAACTGGAGAGTTTTAATTGAAAATCAAATTGGAAAAAGTATCAAGGTTATTATGACAGATAATGGTCTTGAGTTTTGCAATGCTCAAATGGATTCTTTGTGTCAAAAACATGAGATTAAGAGGTATAAGACTACTCTTTACACCCCTCAACAAAATGGAGTTGTTGAGAGGATGAATAAGACTTTACTTGAAAAGGTGAGGTGTCTCTTATCTAAAAGTGATTTCTCAAAAAGGTTGTGGGGTGAAGCTCTGTATACTGCTTGTTATTTGATCAATAGGTCACCATCTGCCCCTTTGAAGGATAAATGTCCTGGATATGTCTTTACTGGGAGGAAGCCTAGTTTGTCACATCTTAGAGTCTTTGGATGTAGTGTTTATTCACAGTAAGAATGACAAACTTGACCCAAGATCTAAGAGAGGGGTTTTCCTTGGGTATCTTGAAGGAGTAAAAGGGTATAGAGTCTGGGTTAGGGATGAGCCTGGTTTTAAGGTGGTTATCAGTAGGGATGTCATCTTCAATGCAGATGACTTATCTTGTTATGTGTCCCCTATTGCCCCTGCTTCTTCATCCTAGATGGTGAACCTCTTAGTGAGGTGCAGCCACCCGAGGAGGGTCTCCCAAGTGAGGTGGAGTCCTAGGGCAGTAATGCTTCCATTGAAGTGGAGCAGGTGTGCAACACTTACCCTGTAAGTCCAGACATTGTACCCTCAACCCCTCCAGGTGACCAAGACCCTGGCAATGTTTTTGACAATAAGCCACAATCCAATAATAATCCAGATTTAGACAACTATCAATTGACTAGGGACAGAGCCAGAAGGGTTATTAACCCTCGTGACAGATATGATCAATGCATGAACTTAATTGCTTTAGCTTTTAATGTATTTGAATCTTATAAGTAGGTTCTGAAATCCAAGTTCTAGGATCCGTGGTTCAAAGCTATGAAAGATGAAATGGAATTCTTGTGTGCCAATAAGACTTGGATCCTTGTGCCTTTGCTTCCTGGTGCTTCTGTAGTTGATTGCAGGTGGTTGTTCAAGCTCAAAAATGAGATTGAGGGGCTTAGGTACAAGGCTAGGCTTGTTGCCAAAGATTTTACTCAACGAGAGGGGATAGATTATACTGAAATTTGTGCTCATGTAGTTAATTTTACTACTATGAGAGTCATGTTTGCCTTATGTGCTCACTTTAATTGGGAGTTGAAACAAATGGATGTCAAAACTGCTTTTCTTCATGGTGACTTAGATAAGCCTATGTACATGAAGCAACCTCATGGTTATGTTGATTCTAAGTTTCCTAACCATGTGTGTTCCTTAAGAAAGCTCTGTATGGTCTGAAATAGTCTCATAGGCAGTGGAATTTCAAGTTTAATGTCTACATGCAGAAGTTAGGGTTTGTGAGAAGTACCTTTGATGCTTGCTTATATGTGGAAAACTTGGATAAAGTGTCTGTGTTCTTGCTTGTTGTATGTGGATGATATGTTCATTGCATTAATTCTATTAAACATGTGCAATCTGCTTTATGTGATAATTTGATATTAAAGATCTTGGTGATGCTAAAAAGATTTTGAGGATCAATATCCATAGGGATAGGAATTCCTTTTCTTTGGTTCATCACCAGGAACTTTATGTGCAAATTTTTTTTGAGAAATTTAATATGTTTGGTGCTAAACCTGCTTTTGTTCCTCTGGCTGCTCATTTCATGTTGAGTAAGAATCTTTGTCCTTGCAACTGAGTCTGAAATCAAAACTATGAAGAAAATTCCTTAATGCTATAGATTATGTGATGTATATTATACGACAAAGTTGCATTGATACATCATATATGGAGAATCCAAGTTGTGTTAGTTTAATGGTAGAAGTATCATTGAACGTAAATAGTACTTTATGCTCATGACTACTTAATTATATGGTCCATATATAAAGTACACATTTTCGTTGCATAAATTACTTCAAAATTCCCAATAAAGAATATTGATTGACAAAGGAGATACATAATACAAGAATGGGACGTGTTATTGAGATTTCTTGATGTTTGGCTGCTGAATCAAATTTGGATAGTTGACATGATAATCGTAATGAAATGACCAAATTGTAACTAGCATTTAATGACACATTTTTGTTGATCAGATGTCAATATCGATATAGGTCGTGTGGAGTTTTATTCGAAATTGTTAGAACATCAAACTAATTAAGTTATCGATGCTTAATTATTATCACCTCTAATTCATTAATACGGAGTATAATATACACATGCATCCATTATGTATGTTTAAGCAAGCTTGTTTTCCCATGTTACAAATTTGAGTCGTGATAATGACTTGAAATATTAGGACCAAACCAAGTTATGCAAAATTAATTTACGTTTTTAATCCGTACAATATTTTAATTCTCATTTTACTCTGTATATTGGTACGTGATATAGGCACTAGCATACTCTTAAAATTATTACTACTATTTTATTATAATTCATTATGCATGTATGCATAATAATCACACTAAGAATATCTTAAAACTTGAAATTTACCATAAGTCTTTAGATTTATACATATAAAAGTAGTAATTTAATGAGAAACAAACCAAAAAAAAGGACTAACTAGTTAGAGAACAAGAAAGGCGCCAGTGTTCGTTTTTGGCATTTTAATGTTTCCAATTCGTGTATAGAAAGTTCAAGTTGTCGAGATTAATCAACATCTAATTTAATTCTTTA
Organism: Salvia hispanica; assembly: GCF_023119035.1. NCBI lineage: Eukaryota > Viridiplantae > Streptophyta > Magnoliopsida > Lamiales > Lamiaceae > Salvia > Salvia hispanica. Next base: position 16,447,849 of record NC_062970.1, read on the forward strand.
AAGTAAAACTTATCAATCAACATCGTCTCCTTAATTCATACTATCTTCGGTCATTGCAGTTTTTATTTTCGGTTTGTGCAAAACTACTTGTACTATTTCTATTTAAGTAAGAATATATTATGATAATTAATTATATAAGATATTAGAACTAATTTAAGTGTTTCCTTATTAAATATTCTCTTATTACATTTAAAAATATTAATTTAATTATACTAATTATTTCTAATAATTATAGCAAAAAGAACAATTAATATTATTTTTTTAATAGATAAATGAATATATAAATAAAAAAGTCCTTGTCACGGTCACGGGGTCAACCCACACACGCAATTAATATATAGTTTGGTACTAATAGAATTATAGATATATCTATAACAGGGAGTGTTATATTCCTAACTCATAACTTAATTGCTAACTACAACTAAATAATAGCCATTAGATATTCAAATTAAGGGCTTAGATCATTAGTCCATAAATGCCAATACGATCAACGAAAAATGTCAATAAGGCCATAGGATTAATTCCAAAAATATCAATAGGGGTATTAATGTCAATTAACTACATGTTTAGTTATAACTAACTTTTAAAAGAAATCCCAAAACTTTAAATTCATATAACATATATCAAATTAAAGATAATTTCATAAGGATTCCAACGATATCCTACATGCATATGTTCCGACGTCAAAATTTGAAAAAAAATCGAAAATTTTAATTTTTTCGTACAACAGAAATGTCAACATACTATATAAAATATATCAATATAATACATGTTGAATGTCAATATAAGCAATGGGTTAACGTTCTTAAAGCATTGTGTTGACATTATCAAAGTACAGAGGCGAAGCCAGGATTTTTTACCTGGGGGGTCCAAAAACTGTTCATAATTGTGAGCTATTTTTTACGTCGACATTAATATCTCCGTAAACAGCTGCAACATGAGTGGAAGGAATAGTAAGAGATAGAGATGGTAATGAAATAAATAGTAGTGTTAGAAACTAGAGATATATACAACAACTTTAGTAAAAACCAATCCCGGCATCAAAATTACACAATGTTGTGAAAATGACCGTATTTGCATCTTAAATACTATTAATAACATTTCTTATTAACGATTATACATCGTAACATCAAATAAATCATATGATATCATTTTCACACATATTCATTGTTCGAAAGCTTACAATATCCTCTCGGTAGAGCTCTTCATATTTTTCGATCAATTTTATATTTTAAATTAATCAAATATTTGTGATTTAAAAAGTAGAAAATGGTAGTATATGTTAAGATTCAAGAGTAATTGGAATGGGTTCTTTTAAGGAAATAATATAGGAGTACTATACTAAAATAAAAAGGAACTAAAACACTGCTGTTGCCAGGGTTTGAACAATCGACTTCAGGAATGAAAGGCTAAATATCAAACCAACTCGGCTATCAATTATGCTTACATATCTTCGGAATCTATACTAGTATATATAGTAATAATTTCAATAGCTGGGGGGCCCAGTGGCCCCCCATGCCCCAGTGTAGCTTCGTCGCTGTCAAAGCATTGTGTTGATATTTTCGAAACACTATATTGACATTTTCATCCAAAACTCTAATTTGGAGTTTTTTTTATATCTTTTTTGACTTTATTAATAAAAACAAAAATTACGCATGACAAATTATAGACCACACGTTTTCTAAAATCATATGCCTTAAATTAGTTGTAGTTAGCAATTAAATGATAAGTTAGCAATTGATCACTCCCTTATCTACAGTACTTATAAATTTTATGAAGAATATAATGACTCATCATAATAAAATTT
>NC_062970.1:16449755-16514664 GCF_023119035.1 Salvia hispanica
AAAAGTCGTCTTTACCTTGAGAATGACTAGTGACACTGGTGTGGTATATCATTGAATGGATCTAAAGTATAGATACGTCTTTTTTGCTATCTACTGTAAGACGATGTCTTGAGATTTAATATTTCTTAATCATTATAATAATTTAGGACACACGTTATTTAATCATACTGTTTTGCTTTGACTTATTAATAGGTGCGGATTTTTCGTAAACTCCAATATTCCCCGATATCTTGGCAAGTAGTAATTAATAACTAGTATGGTGTCCGATTTATTATTACATTGAATCGTGTGCCTGCACGGGTTTGACTATATCCCTAAGCAGGTGTTCGAGAGAAGTTCTATTATTCGGAAACCCGGCCGGTTTGGATTTAATCCAAGAATAAATAGAAAAGGAAAAGTATATTTTTAATATACATCTCGTACTAGACAAACTCTTGGAAATAAAAAGATATTAATTAATTTAAAGTCTATAGCAGACTACAAATTAATTAATGGATATAGAAAGTCTTAGACACGGGAAATAATATATTAAAGAGGTTAACCCGGATTGCTTGTAATCACGGATTGGATGGGCGGTCAGTATTTCTTTGATAGTGGCACAAGAAATATTCCATTGGCCTTATATTGAATTATGGGTTATAATTTAATTAGTAAAGAAAGTCCAATGGGGAGGCCCAATCCAAGCCCCATAGATCCCTAACCTAGCCCATCATAAACTCTATAAATAAGAATGTAAGGAGATGAGACAAAAGTTATCACAAACCCTAGCCTCCACACTTGGGCTTTCTTGTCTTCTCCTTCAAGATTCTTATAATTTCTAAGAGATTCCTCCCACAAGGAATTTAGACCTATAGAGTTAAGGGTCATAGGTTAGAAGATCTTTGGTCTTGCATTCATAATCAAGCTTCAAGATCTACACGTGGAGAAGTAGCAAGCCACTTCGATTCTTTGGAGAATCATTGTTGTAAGTATTCAATAACATAATTTAATTTAAATTATGTGATTAATTGCGCAATTATATGTTTCTACATGTTCAAGCATGAAATTGAATCGACCCACATAATCACCTAAATAGATTTTTATGTGGATTTATTTGTTTTGCATTTTCCGCTGCGATTACTTCCCATGACAGGCGCCCCTCCTGCCAACAATCGAGGTACTTGAACGGTTTGAACTCCTCCCGTTGGTATGCCGCCAAGGCGGCGGTGATGATGTCGAGCTCGTTCGTGCCGCTCCCCGCCGACCGCTCTTCCTGGAGGTAAATCCCCTGGAACTTCCCGATTGCCTCGTTGCATCTGTAGATGCAATTGCGAACCATACTATTCATTGCGATAGATGGTTCCCGCCGGCCGGGTTTCATTGTAGAGGCGAGTGATGCGCCACCAATACGTATCCCCGGTTTAGTTCGTGCCGACGTCCGGATCTTCGGAGACTGCCAAGTAGGCTTTGAACATCGCCATCATCTCACCCGGAGTGTGTACGGGGGGTGCGGGTGCACGAACCCGGGAGGAGTAGGAGTAGAGGGCTGGCACTGGCTCACTCCCGTCCGGGTTCGGGTGGGCACCCGAACCCGGGGGTGTTTAGGTCGTGCAGCCCGGGTAAGGACGGTAGCCACCCGGAGCTTGCGAACCTTGGGTTTGAGGAGGGGCCGTAAATTGGGTTTCCGGACTATATCTGCGTCCGAGTCGAACCAATCGTGGTTCCAACCGCGATTGCCGGGGGGTGATCGCCGGAGCCGGACATTGTGTAGTGTGGTGGGAATTTAGATGAGATAGTATGAGGAAAAAAGATGAGAGAATGTAGATGATGATAGAATAGATAATAGATGAGAATGTGATTTTTTTGTGTTGGAGTGAGGGTATTTATAGATGAAAATGTGAATTTTGGAGAAAAAAATTGAAAAATAAATTAAAAGTGGGTAGAAAACGGATATATTTTTTTGGGAAGTGGGAAAATATTTTTTTTTTATTTAAAAACATTTTTTAAAATAAATTTCGAATTTAAAAAAAAAAAAAAAAAAACGAAATTGCCAACGGCTATGCCGTTGGCCAATCAAAAGCTGCCACATAATGGTGCTCAGCGGCACGGACGGACGAGACTCAGCGGCGGACAGACAGCTATGTGCTCAGCGGCACGGACGGACGAGCACCGTCCCTGCTGCCGCTGCGGATGCTCTTAAATGTTGATATCCATAGCGTTAAATCTACACCATCTCTTTTATAATCCAATGTCCATATTAATTCTAAGTTCTTACTATTTGAATAAGAGTTCTCTAAAGATCATCGTCTATTAAAAAAATAATAAAAAAGATGCCTTTAGTTGTGGATGTTAAAATTAAAGGTAAAATAATAATATCGCTCATAGTATATGGAAATGGAGGTGTCGTGGGTGGTCTAATATTTCTAAATTTGCCTAAAAAATGGAGTGATGTGAGACACGAAGGTGTTATATTCCTGTAAATTTTTTTTTGAGAGTTGATGTTATATTCCTCTAAAAAGAAGTTCTTGTTAAATTTCGGCACATTGATTTTCGTAGTTTCTAGTATGTTTCGTGCAATACTAACAGTAAGCTTGATTTTGATTTTGGTCAAAAACTATGGATGAATTATTTGTCATTCAAAAAGGATTTTCTTTCTCTTGCTTCTAAGAAGCTTCAGTCCACTTCCACCCCTCACACTTTATATCCTTTATTGTATTAGTAGTGTCATCAATTATTTTGTGCTTTTTACGCCTCTAGAACTGTAATAAAATAATCACCTTAAATTGTTAAATTTCTTAATTACTTAATTATGGTAAATAAAAAATTTAGATTATAACTTGTCCGAACTTGATTATTGGTGGAATTATATATACACTTCACTGATAAAAGTCATCGATTTGTTGCAAATATAATTTAATTTACTCTTTAATTCGTGTCGTTACATATGTAAATTAAAGTAATAAACAATTTAGATATAACTTGTCCGTGCTTGATTATGTTCTTCCATAAATAATTAAAACATTGATAAAGTAACAAATTAAATAAATATAAAGATTGTTGTAAAGTGACTAGACTTTATTGGGGTTATGCTTTAATAATTTTCCTGTCAGTGATGCTTCGTTTTTTTACTAACAGTAACACCAACGGCAGCGACCAATTATTACATACCTTTTGATGTAAAACATGTTTGTGTGAAACATGTATTTTCTCATGAAATTTTATTAGCGTGATTCTTTTATCTATATAGACATAGTTGCTTTTAATCCCCAACAAAGACCGACAAGAATGCTTTTCTATTATCAATTTGAAATTGGTCATGTAAATTTTTTAGTTCCATTCCATGCATCTTATAAAGTGCATTGTGTGTTACTCGAAAAGTGCAATGTCGTTATTAGCATTTCCTGAATAGCAAGAATTTTAATTTCATTTATTAATTTATATATTTATTTAGCATTTTAATTTCAGTTATTAAAATTTGTATTTATATTTTTTTAATTTTAATTATTAATATGTGTACTTTTTATTGCATTTTAATTACAAAATTAATAATTTATGCATTTATTATTATTTTGAGTATTTAAATGTACTAGATTAATTAGTTATGCTTTCATTTATTATATGTATTTGAACGAAATTGCAAATTAATGCTAGAGACGTGAGGAGGTCAGAGGTGCTTAGGGAGCCAATATCCATGGTGGAAGTTGTGGTCTGTCAGAAAATGAAAAAAAAAAAACGTGATAGAGAGTTGGGACGTTATGAAAATCCCCTAATGTGAATGCTCTAAAACCAAGTACAACGAGACTAAAAACAAAAACACAATATCTAACCACCAAACAACAAAACATACTCTTAGAAACATTAAACTGAACATAAATAAGTATCAATATTGAATTTCTGAATATATATGTATAGGAAATGGATAATGAGAGATTTTTTTTTGTCATAACACATAACTATATGAGTTCGCAAATATATTGATATCAGTTGGCATCACAAAGTATATCACTCTTTGACTCAATATCAGATCGTTGATTAATTCATGAATATTAGTTTCTGACTCAGTATTAATAACTGTTGTATTTTGTGATGTCAACTGATATTAATGTATTAATGAAATGATAGTATAATAAACTTTTCAATTTTCAAAGTTCTCACTAAAACCACTCCTTATTTATTAAAATATCTAAATCAATATTTGCAAATATTTTGAATACAAAATCTCTATTCGTTTAATCAAATAAGAATATCCAAAATCATGAATCCAAAAATTTGAATTAATGAAAACCACGCCTGATATGAAAAGGTTCAAAATGCCTGGGCCTGGTATTGGGCCTGAGCAGGTATAAATCCTTAGTATTTGGGCCTACAAATTTGTTCTATAGTTGGCCCGATATCAGCACAATGAAGCCCAATAAAGTCGATGCAAGCCCACAGGTCATTTTTGCCCACTCTCTTTCTGTGTCTTTCTTCTTTGCGAGGGAACATCCAACTTGATAGTGGTGGCTGATTTGGAAGATTAAAGCGCGCATACGATCACACACACACACCAAATTAAGAACGAGAGAGAGGCGGTTTCACATTTTGTTTGCGGTGAGAAGCGTCTCTTCGGTAAGCAAATTTTCCAAGCCATTAGCTTTATATTCCGTTTCCTCTGTCTTCTCTTTTTTATATGTATAATAATTTTAATCTCACCTTGTTTGTGGAATAAAATACGAAATCTTAGTAAAAAATGGTTGAAAGATTCCTGGCTTCAACTTTCAGCTGTCTTCTTATATGTCCTTTATATGAGGCAGCATGTTAGTGTACTGAATCCTTTTGATTTTGCGCAATTTGTTTGGATTAAAGCATTTTTCCGTGTTCAATTAGTTGTGGATTCGAAAGTAATGTTCGTATTCCTTTTGTTCCTATTTTCAATTTCAGGAACTAGGGTAGTGAGAAGTTGCATGGGAAGTTAGCTGTGGTTGGAATAGCAAAAGAGTATTGTTTGCATTGAGACTTTTTGGCGACTTGTCAAGATTGAGATCAAAACATTTTGTGGAGGAAGCTAAGTTCAACACGTAGAGGGCTCAAAGTTTTGTAGCTGTTTTCCGTATGCGAATTGTAGAATTTTAGTTGTAGTAGGCAATAAGTGCCAATTAGGGGTCAAAAGCTTTGTAATCTTAGAAATTGTAATGGGTTTGATGGATAATGGGGCTGCACAACTTGAGTCTAACATGTGTGAACAGTCGAATTCTCCCAAAGATCAAAAATCTGATCCACCATACGACAGTCGAATGGATCAAGAGAGATGTGTCAGCGAACAAATGGAGCAAAAAGAGACTAATGAAGCTCAACATATTGAAAAGATATTAGTTTCAGCGCAAGAAAAATCACATGAGACTCGAGAAATAGGACTAGCTAATGGAGAGATTCCCCATAATGAGTATACAAATGACCAAGAACCAACATTGGAAAATGTGAGGATAAATTTAGATTCTAAATATTTGGAGGTTGCATCCCAAAATGTGCTCAGTTGTCTAGAAGATATAGGTATTCCTCCTGGAACAACTTCCATTAATCCTGGCTGTGGAGCGCAAGTACTGCTGAACATAGAAGCTACTAATGATTCTGTTCTACTGGAAAATGGTGATAGAGGGTCTCTCCAGGACCATCCTGGCTGTGGAAAGGTAGTACCGCTGAAGGTGGAAGTTACTAATGATAATGATTCTGTTGTCCTGGAAAATGATGGTACGGTGTCTTCCAGGCAGCGAATAAAGAGAAAAGCTAAATTAGAAGGCCCATCAAGTACCTCGTGGCTTTTGCGTTCAAGATCGCAAGAAAAACTAAAGGCTCCTGAGCCTGTTGCTGTTGAGACTGTCAACGAAGGCAGTGCTAATGTAGAAAAGAAAAAGAGGGGAAGAAAGCCAAAAAATATGCAGAAAACTACTGTCAGTGAGTTCTCTAGGAAAAAAAACCATCTAAGATACTTGTTGCACAGGATAAACTATGAGAAAAACTTAATTGATGCTTATTCTGCTGAAGGCTGGAGAGGGCAAAGGTAATTGTTGTATTTAATTGTATACTTTTTTTTTGCATTATTTTGTTGAAGCTGTTTTCAACTGAAGATGTGGCCTTCTAAGCAATATATCGACAGTATCATGATTTAGTATTGAGATAAGATGAAGTTCTGTTGAATTTAGCCTCTATGGTTGGGAAATTTAAGATATAATACCACCACTATTCACTGGTTATTTACTCTTCACGGCAGACATGGTATTGTATGATACAATAGACAATAGTTAAAGGGAAACTTTGCAGATCAGTAAATACTACAACATCTGTGCGTCATTTTCTGTATCTTTCTTTGCAGATCAATTGAAACCTAGGCGGATCATGTTTGCTTGTCAAATTTTATTTTACTTCTACACGACTTCTCTCTTTTAGACGAAATCTTAGTATCTTACTTCTCACTCTGGATTTGCAGCTTGGACAAATTAAAGCCGGAGAAGGAGCTCGAGAAGGCAAAATCCCGTATTTTGAATTACAAATTGAAGATAAGAGCCTTGTTTCAGAGCCTTGATCAGTCGCTCACTGTGGGAAAGCTTCCGGAATCTCTATTTGATGCAAAAGGAGAGATCGACAGTGAAGATGTATGGACGGCGTAGAATACTTTGTTCCTTCTCTATATAACTTGCGCTAAACTGGACTTGCTCGCATTGCTTAATTTTAATGAAGTATGCAAATCATGTCCATGCTAGATATATATTGCACCAATTATGCAAACCTCTCTATTCTGTTTCTTGAAACCTTCCCAAAGAGTGCTTGAAACAGCTTACAAAATCATCTATGTAGAAAGTGTATAGAGAGTATCGGGCTTTGGGATTCAGTCTGGGGGTGGTAAAATAATAAATAGGTTGTTACCTAGGTCATATGTAATCCATTCTTGGATTCTTCATGCTCTCTAAAGTATTTTTTGTACTGTAGATAGACTGGGAATAGTTCTCGTGAATATCATTACAGCCAAACAAAGGCAAAGATTAGAAAATCTTATTGTTACTCAAGATCTTTATTTGAGATTATATTGTGTTTGTTTCTGAACCTTTTGCGGTTGTTTTCCCATGAATATGGGATGCTGATATGTACGGGTTTTGGTCTCATTAAATATATTGACACAAACTCTCTTGCTAAGAATTGCTATGCATGCCATTCCGTTTATGATACGAAAGTAGTACTATCTAAGGCTGACACTTTGCTTAAGGAAAAGGGCACTTTTAGTTTTTTTCCTAGAGTAATGCTTCTTTTCATGGTTATACTTCTCTCAACATGAATCGGCGTCGATCTTTATTATTCAAAAGGGACCTATAAGAATCTTGTGCTGTACTTCTGGGTGCAGATTTTCTGTGCAAAATGTGGCTCTAAGGATCTGACTCTTGAGAATGATATCATTCTTTGTGATGGTGCCTGCGAACGAGGATTCCATCAGTTCTGCCTGGAACCACCTCTCTTAAAAACAGACAGTAATATGATGGCACTGAGTTGATTTTGTTTCTCTTATCATTTCCATATCAAGTTGTTGACTTTTATTTCGTTCACCTTTTTTGTGTGTGCATACATAGTTCCTCCAGGTGACGAAAGCTGGCTTTGCCCTGGATGTGATTGCAAAGCTGATTGCATTGACGTGCTTAAGGACTTCCAAGAAACCAAAATTTCTATTATTGACAGTTGGGAGGTCTAGTCTGCCCCAGATATGTTTTTCTGTAATTGTTGAAATTAGTTGCTCATTAATCATTGCTCCGATTTACAGAAGATATTTCCTGAAGCTGCTGCTGCTGCATCAGGAAAGAAAATGGATGACGGTTTTGGGTCATCATCAGATGATTCTGAGGATGAAGAATATGATCCTGATAAGCCTGATAGTTCGGAGCAGGTTGAAGGAAATAAGTCAAGTCCAGATGAATCTAGCTACTTTTCTGCCTCTGATGATTTGGATGCTTCTGATAATAATGAAAAGTATCTGGGGCTTCCTTCTGATGATTCAGAAGATGATGATTTCAATCCCTCTGCTCCAAATAAAGATAATCAGGTGAAGCAGGATAGTTCAAGTTCTGATTTTACCTCTGATTCAGAGGATCTTAGAGCTCTGATTGAAGATGATGAGACCGCTACTAGTGAAGATCACAGGAAAACTTCGGCATCAGCACATCACAAACAAAAGTCCCAAGGCTTTGGTGAAGAAATTTCCATTGTGGGTAGGAAAAAGAGGCAATCACTAAAAGATGAGCTATCGTACCTTACAGAGGCTAGTGCAGAACCTTTATCCAGAAAAAGACATGTAGAAAGGCTGGACTACAAAAAATTAAATGATGTCAGTCTCTTATTTCTCCCACTTATATCTTTTATTCTACACTTGCACTACGTTAGATGTTTACACTCTGTAGTGCATCATTTTATTTTAGTCGTATGCAAGGTTGCTTGCATCTGCATCCATTTTCATTGGATAGTTAGGTCCCTATAGAGTTATTCACATATGTTTTTACAATACGAAACTTAGGACTTACTTAGATGTCATTCTAGTTGCATTAAATGATCATGCTAACCCACATGGAAAAAGTGTTTTGGCCAGATATATGTTATTTCCTCTTTCATGAGGCTGGATGTTTAGACAATCTTCAGAAAAAAATAGGACAGGTAAATCCAGTAAGTGTTGCGGAGCATATTCTCCTGGACAGTTTTAAGAATCTTAGTGTGAGACTGCTATTCGTAACTTCACCAAGGAATATGCTACTTCTTTTAGCTTCTGCTTTCAGTACCTGCACCAACTATTGATTTTGGTTATCTAGTATATTATTTTGGAGAATCTACTTCAGTATCACTGTCTTTAACTTCTGAGTATCAACACCGGTTAAATGGTAATGTCGGTAGATATTTTATATGCATATTCCATATTAGCTATGGGAAAGCCCAGTATCTTGGTTGTATTCATCAAGAGGGAAAATTAAGTAACATCTTGCTACATGAGGTTTAAGGATATACACTACTGACTATATTTCTCAAGATAATGGAGAAAGTTGGAATGTCAAGAAGATCTTCTTAATTTACCATTTATCAATTTCTCAATCTCAACTCAATGCACCCATTATTTACACCTTTCTTGCTTTTTCTTAAGTCAGAGAAGCATATTTTAAATGTTTCCTTTCTCGTAAGTTGGAATTGGTAACCGTCAGTGGGAGAACATAGCACATAACCTAGTTATCCTGTATTTTCTTGATTTTTCACATATATTGAGGCTTGTTGGTATGTTGAAAGCTAAGAAGTTTTTTTGACTTAGGTCTAGGCAGGTGGAGAATGTTAAAATGTCTGGTAATAAGCCTCAAGTCTTTCTTTTTTTGTTAGTTGTAATGTTGGAGGAGAAGGCTGTGCTTGATTAATAGTTATATCATGGTGAAGATGGAAAAAATAGATGCTGTCATATAATCAAGTAAACAACATGGATAAATTGGAAGATGGAAGTGAAGGAGGTTTAAATGGACAAAAATAAAATGAATCCTTCCTAAATGGGGGAAGCCCATATCCAACCCCGCTCTTCACCATGAAAGACTGCAGCAAATATTTTCAGATTTTTAAGCATGCGCATAATGAATTGCTAAAAGGAGAACACTGGTTGATGCTAGAGGCGGGTTATTTGGTTATTGTTTTAGGTGATTCTCTGTGGGTCAAACAATAATTCACTATTACAATCTAGCTGGATGAGGCTATATCTAATCTGATTTGGTTTGATAAAACTCGTAGAAAATACATAATGTTCTTCCATTCCCCTGATATGGAAGAAGTGTTAGCTATTGCCTATATGCGAAAATCCTCTTTTCCCCTTACAATTCTTTTCCTAAATCTCTTCTTTTTCTGACGCGCTTCGTTATTAGATACTTCCTTTGGCCCCATAGAAATGAAACGTTTTCCTTTTTGGGTTGTCCCATTAAAAATGAACGTTACCTTAGCAGATTAAAATTTTTGTCCTGCTCTTGCGTGGACTTTTGTAGTGATAAAGTAGTTTGTTTTTCATCATGAAAAATAGATGGACCAAAGAGACCTTGCTTGTGAATTTGACTCACTAAAACACATGATATGCATATTATGCAATGACACTTTTGTATGTGGAAATATCTTGAATGTGAATGCTAAGTGCTATTTTACATTAGTACCAAGTCCAAATCATTACAGGTTAACTGGTAAGTTGAAGTTGATTGTGGATAATTTTTGCAGGGAAGTAGATTTCTCATATCAGCCAGAGAAATTTCTTGGCATTACGTGATCTTAATCAGCTTCATATTAACTAAACAATTTTTTCTTTAGAATGGGATTTTGTTTAATGATTCTCATTTTGAATTGTATGGTATTCTAATTTTATTAACTCTCTGACATTCTTTCTCTATTTCCTTGCTACCTGCTGCGGCAAATGATGATTTGATTCTCAAAGGAAACATATGGTAATTCTTCTTCTGATTCAAGTGACGAGGATTTCGATGATTCTACCATCACGAAGAGGACGAAAACTGATCAGGATGAAGTGAAGTTTTCTGTTGAAACTGTTGTTACAGCGAGTAACACAAACAAAGAGGATGAAAACCAAACAGTGAAGAAGCGTAATTCTAAGGGGACCCGGAGAAACAATTCTGATGGTTGTGCTAGTGCGAGTGCTAAAAAACCAACTCCTAAACGGCTAGGAGAAGCTGCAACACAGGTAGTTATTTAATACACTAATGCTTCTCTAAGCATTACTAATGTCACAGCCCATCTAATTATAGCATATGTAATTTGTTCTATATTTCGAGCATTTTTCCTCTCTATCCTTAGGGTAGGTAAAATGTAATCAACTACCCATCTGCATATGATGAATTGTTCCAGCCATGGATGAACCTAGAGGAAGGGCTGCAGAAGTTGGGACTCACTTACCTTTGACCAAGTAGAGGAGTTTTTAGTATTCCACAATAAATTAGGGGAAAAAATTCTACACAAAATTTATATCCACTACATTGTTTTTAAGATTTGTGCTAGCCTTCATTATTTTTTCATTCTTAATCTTCGCTAAATGCATTTAGAAACTTATCAAGATTGGCTTTAAATCTATGTATACTCAATTTAAGTTTTTTTTTTTAAACACTGCTGTAATACCTTGCATTTCACATATCTTTATTTTTCTTTAGTTTTAGGGATTTCTGACGGTGATTTTCGATAATGGATCTGTGTTGTTACAGAGATTACTTGCATCCTTCAATGAGAACCAATACCCTGACAGAGCTATGAAAGAAAACCTGGCAAAAGAACTAGGGCTTGAAGTCCGACAGGTCTGACCATGTTTTTATAGCCTGTATTGGTTTCTAGTTAAAGCAGGTTTCTGCTATTATTACGCTTCTTTGTTATATTTAAGCTGAATTTCTACTCTGAAGGTTGGTAAATGGTTTGAGAATGCACGTTGGAGCTTTAATCACAGACCACGAGTGGAGTCAAATTCAGCTGAGAGACCACCTGCTGGTACTGATGGCACACACTCCCATCAAAACACAAAATGAAGTGAGATCTCAGCACAGAACCATATTGCAAAACTGAGAGGAAAATTTGGTAAGTGACACTAGTGGAGATTATTCAGGAAAGCGGGTAACTAAATAGAAGAAAGGTAGTTTAGATCTGGCTTCAGGTGACAAGCATAATGGACTAGGTTATATGCAGAGTGCACAACTTCATAGCAGCAACGCTGTTTCTTGACTGTGCAACGTTCCTTGCAAAATATCTTAAACTTCCATAGAACTCATCACATGATCTTGTTGCTTTGTGTCCTGACAAGTGCACTGTAACTCACGTTTAGTATTCAATGCTCATCACCTCGAAATCGAATGGTGTTACATTTCAGCAGCTGGGCCCTGGTGATCCTCCTGCCTCATGTTTAGGTTGTTCTCAACCCAGTGAAATGTGGACTTTGTCCGGCAGTAAGGAGTTGAAGCTTCACTTGGTGGTACGAGGTGGTGATGAACCTCAAGTTAAAGCTCAACTTATCTGTTCTATTTGTGCCTTTGTAAAATGGTTATTAACTATTCCAATTTTTGTCATACAAAAAATTAATTTTCGCATTGAAAAGGCCTGTAAAACTTATTACGGACTGGGGGTGAATGAATAATTATATTTGTTATCTTGTTCAATTGAAAAATAGATATAGATGGCAATTTATTTACCATCTTGAAGCTCGATAGAGTTGCGAGTTTCTTGAGCATTGAGCTAGGTATTGCCAAGTTCTATCGTGTTTTTAATTTTGCGATGTAGTAATATGATCACTCCACATAGCATAGAGAGAGGAAATTACCATGAGATTAGGGGTCAATATCTCTATGTTAAATTTTCCTTTTACGCATATTTATTGCCCTATGTATTATTTTCAATATTGTTAAATAGGAGTAGTACAAAAACCTACTAGCAATACTCAGATTTTTTTCGAATTAATAGGAGCATGTAGGAAGTTGGAGCCAGCTTTCTATTTTCATAGTATATCTGTAATTTGATCTGTATAATTAGGAATTTTTTTTGGAAATTACCAAGAGTATCCATCCTCGTGGGTCCAGTGTACTCCATACCCAAATACAAGGGTTGATCTTCTAACCATTTGGACCATTTGATTAAGATTTAAGGATGGACGAGTCCCACACCACTCGATCACACTCTTTAAATTTTTTTTTTCTGGATCTTCTAAATTTAATTATTCAAACACTTTGAGAACTTGTAAATTTCGGAATTATATAAGCCTAGGGGTGGCAAAATGGATAGCGGGTAATGGGTAATTCTTATCTCGACCGGCTATTCGCCGGGTATTGGGTACGATTAGGTAGTACGTTTTAGAGTTTTACGGGTAGCGATTATACCCATTACCCGCGCGGGTATACCCGTTAGTCCCTATAATATCCGTTATTATTAGTATTAGTCATATACCATTTTTTAATACTCACTTTGTTCCATATTAATAGAGGTGTTTCAAATAGTTAAATAAATAATAGTCATATATGCACTCATTTTGAAAAAATTAAAAATAAATAGTTAGAATGGAGGAAAAATAAAATAAAAGAGATAATAATGTAAAGAAGAGTATTTATATTATTATTTTTTCAAAATGAGTGAAAGAAAATGAAATGCCTTTATTAAGACGGAACAATGGGAGTACTTTATAATCTAAAAGTTCTTTTAAAACATTTTTATATTCCAACGAACATACAATAGAAAACTCACCGGAACTAGCTATAGAGTGTCCATTCACTTTTATTCTCAATTTATTCAAAGTTTACCACCAATATTAATAAAGTAAATTAGGAACATTGACAATTATTATGGTTTTCAAATTTTTTATTAGGATTTCGGATCGGGTACGAGTACCCGTAATGTCGGGTATGGGATACCCGGGTAATCCCTTCGCGGGGCGGATATTGGGATAACAAATTTGGCTAAAATCGGGTACGGATACTCGCAGATAACCCGTTTCCGCCACCCCTATAAGCCCTCTAAATTAGCATGACTAAAACGCGTGTGTTGTTTGTACTGAAAGCGCCATACAAAAGTCAAAATCGTGGATTTTTTTATTTTTCTTTCGATGCCTCTAAGTAGTGGGTTTCAAGTTTCAAGAGTAGAAACAAAGCATTCATCTTCTCGTTAAAAACACAAAAAATTAATCGGGAATGGAGTGGGAAAGTGACGAGCGGGAGCTGAAGGCCGCCGGCGCTGTGCCGCTCGGCGGCGGACGCGTCGGATTCCTCATTGGCGGTTGGGAGATCGAGACAGCCAAGCGTTCAATTCTCAACTCCTCTCTTGTCCAGCAGTACTGTCTTATTACCCCTCTCTATTTACACTTGCTTGATACTATGATAATTTATCTGTCAGTGAACTGCTGCAACTTATCCAAAAACCAGTTCACAGGTCAAAATATTTATCACGAAATAAGTTGTTCTTGTGTAGAATGATCCCGTTGTTGTCTTTGCTTTAATGCGGATGAATTGAAAATGTTGTGACATAATTTTAGTTTTTTGATCGAGTTGGAAACCCTAGCACGTTTAATTCGATAAGTTAGACAACTTTGATCTTCCAATTTTGGTGCAAGATGCCATCTTTATGCTATTTTTCTCTAATTGAGCTAGAGCAGCATTTTCTAGTAATGGTGTGTTCTCTATGATTGAAAAGGTCACTCATTTTTACACTCTTTTCACATGTTCAGTACAGTAGCATACATAATTTCTCCGGATAGAATGGAAATTTTTTCACGGGAAGCCCTCTTTCTCTCATATTCACTCCATTTCATGAGAATATTATCATGGGGTATTGGTGTGATAACATGTTCCTCCCTTTTCCCATGTTTTGCATCCTTATTCCTAAAGAACAAGTATTAAAAAATTATGGGACCACTAAAGTATGATAAAAATTTCCAATCTTTTCTTATGATTACTTTACAACCAAAGAGAACACAACATTAAGGTCAAACCACTGGGGTGGAAAATATATTCTGTCGGCGGTCAGCTAGATACGAACTATCACTTCCTGATGAACTGTAGTGTACTTTTTCTATGACATAACTTATTTGCCTCAAACATTTACAAGCTTGTGTACCCGCAGATGGGAAGAGAAGCTTCAGACAACCCATTTGCCAGAGATGGTTTTTGGTGAGAGTTGTTTGATTCTTAAGCACATCAACAGTGGCATTAAACTTCATTTTAATGCATATGATGCTCTATGTGGTTGGAAGCTGGAAGCTTTGCCTCCAGTTGAAGTTCCTGCAGCTGCTCTTTGGAAATTCCGATGGTATGCATTTTCATATACGTAGTATTAATTTTAATCTTTGTACTATGGTGATATATTGACTTTGTCACAAAATGTTATGACCTTGTTTGACTTCTGAGTTGGCTAGAGAACGATTGTAGATCCAGGAGAAGTATTGTTGGGTCAATTCCTATAATCCTATCTCCCAACTTCCAAATTTGAAGCCTTTGACTTATTTGGTGTACTCAAGAATGGCCTAGTGAATGTGTCCTCCTGGAAAATATATCTATTTAGTCTTTTTGTATGATCACTTGAGCTAGGAGTGATCCTAGATAGATTTGAAACTTGTCTCCATATTAGAAGATTTTGATTGTTATGAACAATGTATTTGATTGATTTAATATAAAAAGAAAGTGGCTTGGAGATTGTTTACCACAAAGAGCATTAAAGGTAATGCATATTAGGTTTAAATGCTGGGACCTGAGAGGTTATCTGTTTGGCCTAGCCCTATGCCCTATGCCTGAAAATGGGGAGATGAAAACACTTTTTAAGTAAATTCTTGTCATGGATTGCTTGTATAACTGAGGGGAAACATTAGATCTCAGCATCAGGTAGTTTGGTACTTTGATTTTTCAGACCTGCATCGAGTTAAGGTTTTGAAAATGCTGGAAACACCAGGGACTTGGCTGAAAACTGATCACTGAGATGATCATCTTCAATTCTTCATACAATTCAGAAAACCTCGTTTCAGTAGTTTCCTCATCTGGTCTGCTCAAATTTGATGAGCTTGGTGGAAAGGTTGATTAGTAAGACCTTGAATGACTAGAATATTGCTCAATTTCTATAGCAGTGTGCTATGATAATTCATAAATCGTTCGAAAGAGAATAAAAATTTAACAATCCTAGAAGACAGTGTTAAGCAGGATCATTTTGCTAGAAAAATTTGTTGTTAATGCAGTTGTAACTGTTTAGTCAATCCGTGGTAAGCATTTAGTTACCTGGAAGGACCAGGGGGAGTGTCCCAATATGTTTTCCTTTTGGTGGATGGTTCAAGTGTTCTCACTAACCTCTTAAAATTTTCTTTTAGTCCAACTGTCCAAGAATGTTAACTTTTCCAGTGTTCTTTTTTGAAATAATTCTATCCACAAAAGCAGTTCTAAAATTGGTTAGGGTGTTGAATGAGGGTGGTACTGAACTCAATACTGGTTAGGGTGTTGAAATAAATGACTTTTTAAATGATCAAAGGTGGTACAGAACTCAATACTGGTTTGCTAATTGGTTAGGGTGTTGAATGAGGGGAGTTCTCTTTTTGGATTGGTCCTATCCTATTCTGTATCCATATCTTTAGCTTTACGTACTTGCATTCCTAAAATTTGGGCAATGGTTTGTTGTTGGGACAAGACTTTATTATTACTTGTTTAATAGTACTATTAATTATTAGGAAAAATCTCACATGGTCAAGCATTGGATATTTGATGGTTGCTCCTTTTTTTGAACTATTGCAGTGGTAAGACTTCCATATTTGGATTAGATATATACAGCACATTCTGGAAATATTTACTGTGAGAATTAGTCTCTGAGGTTGAGACTTAAGGCTGGTAGTTTATCCCTTGGTACTACTTCAAAGATGATTATCATCACTTTGGCTTACATGTGCACGTGCTCTACAAATATTTGGTTGACATGTCTCATTTTAGATGTGGTTAATACCATTTATAGGTCAAAAAAGTTCAGGCAGCATATTGAGTGTCAATCTTTATCCCTGCATTGAGGAATAAAAAACCCAGACTAGGGCCCAACTTAGCTGTTCAGCTGAACAGCCTGAACTGATTGCCACTTTAACTTTATGATTTCTCTCACTATTCCTCTTATCATTATTTGTTCTAAATCCAACAGCCAGCCTAATGATCAGGTGATACTGGATTATGACTATACGTTCACAACTCCATACTCTGGAAGTGCTGGTGTTGAAAAAGGTCCTGAGGTGTGCCATCTTCTCTGATGCTTCTGTGCTTTGTTTTCCTCAGTAGAGGATTCATACAGTTATTGAGTTATGATGTTATCGTTGATTTTGAGATAGCAAAGGAATCAGTCATTTTAGCCACTTTATCTCTAATTCTCAGCTGCTTACTTTTCCTCATAACATGCCTGGGTGCAACTTTATATGAACTCCCAAGGAAATGGAAGGCCTTGCGATTTTTATTCATGTATATGTTGCAGTCTGCATACATTACTTCATTTTCTCAATTAAACCCTTAAAGGCTGTGTTTCGTTGATTAGTCTGGAAGAAGATCTCCTGGAGATAGTATCTGCAGTCCTCATTGGGAAGATTGCGAGGAACAAATTGACATGGTTGCATTATCAGCTAAAGAATCCATTCTATTCTATGATGAGGTATGTAATAAGTTGGTGTGTTCTTCCAGGAGCTTTTACACCAGACTCTAGATAAAATTCATTTCTGATATAGAATTTCACAAGCTATGACCAACACATATTTAATTTATCAACAGGTCGTATTGTATGAAGATGAATTGGCTGATAATGGCATCTCTCTTTTGACAGTGAAAGTGGTAAATACTTGTCTTTAGTAAATTGTTACTTTCTTTATTCCCGTATGAATGGACTGATGGGTTAATATTGCAGAGAGTTATGCCAAGTGGATGGTTTCTTCTCCTGCGCTTCTGGGTGAGCCTGTTTAAGATCTCTCACTTGTCCTTGAGCACACATCATATTAATTGCTAAAAGTTCTCTTTTATTTCTGAGTTCCCATAAGTGCTAAACAAACTTACTTTAAATACTTCCCTTTTCCTTTACTTCTGATCTATGCTAGGGTGGTATATTTTTTCGATCTATGCTCGGCGGTATATTTTTAGACTCAAGTATATAGATCATGTGTGTTACAACTCTTTTTGCTGTGATTATTCACTCTTGGGCATTGTCTTACAGCTCAGAGTTGATGGGGTGCTCATGAGGTTGAGGGACACTCGCATGCATTGTAGTTTCAAGGAGAGTACAGAACCAGTTATTCTACGAGAAATATGCTGGAGAGAAGCCACCTTTAAAGCCTTGTCGTCTGTGAGTGTTATTCATTTTTGGTTAATCAGTACAGAAATACTACCTATGTCCACAAAAAATTGACAAAGTTGTAAATGACACGAGTTTTAATGCATAATTGGTAAAGTAAGAGAGAGGGAAGGAAAATATGGTGGAAGTAGTGTAAGTGGATTGTGGGGTCCACATTTAGAATGATGTGTATATGGTAAGTATTGGTTCAAAACTTTTCATTTTTAGAATTAGTCTAATTTTGGTGGATGGCCCAAAATGGTAAAACATGTCTATTTTTTGTAGGCGGAGGTGGTAATGTTTTCTCTCTTAAAATCTGGAAAATTTTCTTGAATTTTTTTTATCGCCTTTCTTGGGTCCAAATTTTGAGTTTGACTCATGACATTCGTTACTGCATTACTTCTTAATCTGGATTTTAGCTTATACACCTCAAATTTTAAAAAAATTGATATTCTAAACTAGTTTTGCACTCGTTTTAATAGGTTCATTCCTTTACCGTTTCCTTTTTCTCATTTTGATGTTACTCTATGTCAATTGTTGCAGAAAGGATACCCTACAGAGTCTTCTGCATACAGTGATCCTGGCACCATCAGTGAGAGGCTCCCAGTGGCCATGCGCAAAACCCAAAAGCTTATATTAAAATAAATACTGTAAGCTATATCAAGACTTTAGCTTTATTTAAAATCTTAAGTAATAACTTAAGAAATACTTGTCTATCTTCTTGAAGAATTTAGAGCAATATGTAATGTAGATTCGAACTTGTTTTGAGGAAACTATACCTATTTGATGTGAAAGTTTCGCTTTTAATTATTCTTCTGTGGTTTTATGCTCTTCTTTTATTTTTAAACGATCTCTTCAATATTTGGGAAAGGTTTTGGAGGCACTAGTCAGTGGGTAATTGAAAGAAATCAGACTTGTTGCATGCGTGTGATTTTCTAATAGAAGTAAAGGCTAGAGAATGACGAACAAGAACATATATGAACCTATACTGGAAATAAAGAATTGAAAGAACAGGATCTGGAAATAACTGAATGGAATTAACCTAATGAAAGAAATACAATAAACTAATCCTCATGAAGGAGGCCACGGTCTGTAACTGTCCAGATTAATGATCTCTCCAAAGATACGCTGCTCTCATACTTAAGTGCTTTTTATAATAATCCTATATCCCTAAAATATCAAATCAAATCCTAACTAATTAAGTAAATAAAACCTAATCAAATCCTAACTAAATATTAAGTCTCTCTGTAACCAAATCTCATTCTCTATCATTTTCTTGATAGGAAACATTACATAAAAAGGACAAATATAGTGAGGCATGTAGATAGCAGTCTGGATAGGAAAATGACTAGCCTGTAAGAGAAAATGAGAGCTCTGCCTGTGTTAGGCACTCAGGAATGGAAGCCCTAACTTCACCCAAAAAGCAAGCTCAAAAGTGGAGGCTTTTTACTTAAGTACCCACCCATAATTGCTTATGGGTTCAATGTGGATTGTAACAAGTATTGAAGGCCAGATATCCAAGGATGGCTCACACTTCGGGGAGCCTTCTATCAAACCAGGCATGTCGCTTTTGGGAGATTGAATCAAATTGTTTTTTTTTTTTTTTTTTTTTTTTTTTTTTGAAGTACATGCAAGTTGGCCAATACCGAATCATCAAAACTTACATAATTCCTACTATTTCCCACATTAACATGCCCATATATGATCCACCTTTAATTAATTGTTTCACTACTACATCGAAACACCGCCACTCCATCAACCCACTTTCAGCTTCTCGTCCTCGTCGGAGCTGGAGCCATTCCAGTGTGTGGGAAGGGGCACTCTGCCGCTCTCAATATGTTTGACATCTTCGAGGAGGATCTGATAGTGGGCCTGCACCTCCTCCGGTGTCCGTGTGCCCACCACTCTCGCCACCTTGCCCCACCTGTCCGGGATGTTCTCCCCGAACTCCGCCAACGCCTTCTCAAAATCCTTTTTCTCCTTAGCACTCCACTTCATGGAGCTTGATGCCATTTCACTCTACCTACTTACAATCTTGTAACACTAATTCTACCTCAAACTCAACACTTATTTAATATGGAGTATAGATTGAACCAAATTGTTAGCACTCAAGAATGGATTCCTAAACACCGCTCAAAGATTGGTTGCCACTTAAGTACCCACCCATATTTGTGTATGAGTTTGATGTGCGATCTTAACAGCCTGACTATGTAAAAGTCTAACAGATGTTGATGTACGTCTTCTGTAATATCTTTAGTTAATCACATCAGCCATTGCACATAAGAGGAATGGTTGGTTGTTTACAGCATAGCTAATCATGAAAGATGCTGGTGACACTTGTTGGTGGAGCCAATAATTGGCGTATTAGTAATACCTAGAGCCATGGATGTTAATTTTTGTTGACATCATTAGAAAAGTGAGATGGTATTATGTCCTGGCTTTCCATATTCATTTGCTTCCTGGAAGATGACAGACTCATCAGCGAGGCTTTTGAAACTTAAGTGCGGATAATAGTTATGAGATACTTAGCGAATTTTATTTACCCAACTGCAGCTTATGTACATTGTACAGACAGTACAGTAAGCCTTGACAGATGAGAAGGAAAAAGGAGCCAATTAAGAAATCCTCTCGGTAAACCCTCACAATGAGCTCTTCAGTTCTCCAAAACATCTTCAAAAGATCAGATCTATCAACCGAGTTTCTGAATTGGGGACTAAGTTTTGGTTATATATTTTCTGTAATTAGTCTCCATAATAAATTAAGGATACACCATTTAAAGAACTAGGCAGATGCAACAATTGATCGGTGAATTATTGGTAGTTCTATAGGGGAGCCTGCACAAAATGGGAGGTTGTTCAGTACCAATTCTTATAGTACTGTTCAAGGAGTTGATAAACCAACCCCGTGCCTTTATCATCTAGAATGATCCAGCTTCTCATTTCTATGGCAATCTCATAATTTTGTGGTTAGGGATCCACTGTTGGCTTGCTTTGCCGCTTCTCCAGCTGTAAATTTGATTTTCTCACTTGCAGTCTCCTAAGCACAATCCTTTTTTATTTATACTGATAGTTGCTATCCACCTGCATTACGCTTGATCTTTAGACTATTATTATTTTGGCTCAGAGATGCTAAAGATTGATGAGTGTATTAATTGTTATAAAATTTCCATGATATATTCTCACCCCTATAATATGTTTTGGGTTAATGTCATAATTTGCAAGTTTGTGTGTAATCATTAATTAAAGTTTTACTGTATTTAGATCTTTCTAACCCAATTTTCAGTTATCTGAGGGTGTTGTTAAGGGGGCATATGGCAGATTACCTGTGTATATTATGTAATAAGCATAGAGAAAAGTAACAGTATGTACTTGGATACAAATACAATATAGAATGTTCAGTGGTATTTTATGCTTGGAACTATTCAGAGTCTTTTAGAAATGCAAAATAAGTAGATATTTGATCAAATTAAATGAATTTCTGGAAGTTATGTGATCAGTGATGGAAACAACTGCTGCACCTAGAATTTTCAATCGGATGCTTCAAAGAAACAATTGTAACAAGGAAACAAGGACGCTAATATGGCTAAACAGATGAGGCTGCTAACACTCTTCTTTCATTATTTCACACACCCAGTAAAAACATAGTGGACTTTTGACAGGGAAACATGCAGTGCAAGAAGTGCTTAGAGAGTAGGGATACAGGTTTTAGGTGTCTACTATCAGATTTGCAGTCTGTAATTTATTGTTGTACTCACTAGATTACAAATAAAGAGCAGGAACTAAAAATAATGAACTTCAGCAATTTCACACTGAGCTTTAAGTAGCCACTCCTATCTTCTGGCAAATATCTAGAAAGCATAGGTTACAATAAAATCTATAATACTTGCCCTCGCAGAAACATAATTTTAAAGTTTGAGATTTAAGTCGAGCATAGTTGAGTTGGATGATTTCTGCTCTGGTTGTTGAGGTTCCGGTCTGAAGCTTCCAGGCCACATCAAATCTGCTGCTACTTCCAGTGTGCCATGCTGCTGTGCTATTCCAAATCTCGTGTTAGCCTCACCAAGTCTGGCTACAGTCGTATTTTCATCTCTGGCAGGTTTGTGCAGATGGGAATGGGCTTGGACCCCAAGTGATCTTAACATGGAAGTGCGGATAGTTATGGGCAGGGCCATCATTGCCATCTTTTTGTGCAACTGATAATGTCGTACTGCGCCTCTTTCCCTTTTGTGAGCATTTTGGTGTCCACCCAATGCCTGTGAGCTGTAGAACTTTCGCATGCAGAAGTTGCATGAGAAAACCTTGGGTGAAGCACGTCTTGATTGTACCTCAGATTCTCTGGATGCTTGTGATGGTTCCCCTCTGAGGCTCAAATTCAACTCCTCTCCTGGATTCAGTTGTGGTGTTCCTTGATCACTAGTTTCTTCAGTTGGCATCTTAGTTTGTTGTAGCAGTGAATTTCTTCCTTGCAGAAATCTCCTCTTCTCAATGCGCAGTTCACTTGTTGGTGTTGATTGTTGAAAGCACAGTGTTGAAGGGAGGTAATCTGTTGAATCCTTCTCTTGATTCTCAAATGGTTCTATAAATGAGGGATGGAATAATTTGAGACTGACTAGATGAAGCATAGTTGTATAAGACATCTTAGATCTATCATATGTCTCATCACTGTCCCCACTAGGTGATGCTTGGGTCTTCCGATAGGGGATGATTACGTCATCTTTAATTGTTGCCTCTGTCAAGTTTGAGATTCCCCACTCACCATTTTTTCTCCTTATCTGTTGAAAGCACTTCAACTTTAGTTGGTTTATATTGGATCAGTTAAAAGTAAACTACCACTTACGGTCAAGTCAAATCCTTATATTTTCTTTTATGCCTTCCATGATATGATCAACTTCAAATTTATTACTACAACTTTATACGATTACGGTAAAGAATTCCTGTATGATGTTATCTTGATCAGCTTTAGAAAATCTGATCTTAAACCAAAAGTTATTGGAATCATATCAGCTATTATTCTGATCTCTTGTGGTAACTTTTCTTCCATGCTTTTTCGCTTCGGTTGACGTTAGTTTCTAAAAGCTCCTAGGTCAGGTAGGTACGCAATATAATAGAGATGGAACCCACCTATAAAATGTGTTCCCTCCATAATGGAAGTGTGAGTGAATAATAAGATCGATATAGTATAAAGATGTGGGGTGCTAGTGGCTGCGGAGTTATATTGCACTGTGTGTTTTATATTTTTTATCCATGAAAGTCTCGTTGAAGGTGGTGGGCCTGGAAACTTGGAAATAATGTTTGCAACAGTAGGATAAAAAAAAGAGATTTGTGGTTATCATAAGCAGTAGATGTTTAGTTTCATATGAGAACATGAGTATCAAGGTGGGTGTGCCTTGATTTGGGGCTTCTTGGCAGTTCTTGTGCCTCTCTGGCATTTACTGTGCACTACTGTGTCCTTTGAACTGAAACTTTTGACCTTGTTTATTAGATAAACTTTATTTCCCATCTTCGAATGGCTAATCAATCAACTTTATGGTGTGGTGAGTGTGTCTTATGCTACTCGGGCCTCTAATCACACACACAACAATACCTTTCTTATCCAGTGCCGAGATTGTGTCCACTTACCATGTGACTTGAGTTCTAGGTTGTGGGTTTTGTAGTACTATTAGGTTATGAAACTAGTGGTATAACAAGCCACTTACAAGCAAAGTTTATGTTCTTGGCTTGAAAATTGAAAATTTTGAGGGTTTAGCAATTTGCTTTGTGATTCTTGTCCCTGCATCTGGGAAGGATCGGAAATTTTATGTACCATGAGTTCCTGTGGGGGATTCGATGGTCATTATGGCAGGTCATTGTGTGCATTAATGAAATTTCACTTGTGGTATTGTAATATCGAATTAGAGTTTATTAATCTTCGGTTATGGCTTATTGTGTGCCACTGCCTCCTTTGCAAATTGAGATGTTGATTTGAGGGGCATGATACAGATGCCGTTGTCAATGGAACTAGTTGTCTTAGCTTTCCAGACTTGAAAAGATAACCAGAAAGAAAAAGGAGAGATTAGATTCTCTGAACTATATTATGTGGAAGTAAATGAGATTATTATATTTTGATTACGTCGAATAAAATAGGGATGTAGGAGTACTATTGAACATAAATCTGGATATGGTTTTGCAAAATCATCCCAATTCCTTTTGTAGTTCCATGACTTGATGATAAGGTTACTTTTGCACAGTTGAAAGATTCGAAAATCGACCTCGAGCATGAAGAATCTTGAGTTACCCCTGAAACATAGAGATCCTATGAATTATTGATTATTAAAGGACCAGTTTGAAAAGGATGCTTAAAGTACTTGTGCTTGGCCAACTTAAGCCTCTTCTCATAGAATAAGTTTGATGCTTTTAATTACTATACCAACTCGTGGCATGTTACATAGGTTTTGTGTGGTCCCGATATTATTGGTCATTCAAGGACCACTCTAACAATATCTTGAACGATATGTGACGCAACATGATATTTTTCTTCTTAACTGGATGGATTCAATGTATTATGGACATTCCTTCATGTGGGGAAGATGTTATTTGTTATTGCTATGAACTCAGGGCCACTCGTCTCTTTTCTTCAGTATGTGTTGTATCCAGCACAATGCTGTTACGCGTAAGATGTGATGAAATGAAATATGACCGATGGAAGAATTCGGGCGACCAAGGAAATATCATAGCCCATTTGAGAAACTATTTTCTTGATCAAATCCTCGTCCCGATTGTGAATGAATCAAGTGGAATGCTGGGCACAATACTTCGACAGTAGTCCACACTGCCTCTAATTGGATTTTTAATAATCTTGACATCATTCAATATAGTTTTCAAGAGCAACAAATAGATAATTGACAACTGCACGCGACAAATGGATAATCGGTTCAAGAACAAAACTTAACACAAAACCATGCCGATCAGAAAAGGGCTAAGTTTACAATTGCAAAGGGGCATTACTAACTCGCACTCTTTGCTCAATTGAAGTTAATCGAGCACCACGAATGAAAATTTCTGCCAGTAAAAATTGTTGCAGCATAGTTTAAGGGATAAAGGTAGTAAAAAATGAGCGAGGGCAACTACCAGTAATACACACTATTCAGCTGCCTAAAAATGTCTTTAATTTAGACTCTACCTGAAACAGTCTAAACTAAGAAAACAGGAAAAATGCATATTATTGATTTAATTTCAATTTTTCCCCAAAGGGGAAATTCCTGCAAAACCACCTATTAACCAAGTCCAAGATTTGAGCGCACTGGCCCTTCCGGTCCAAATATATTCAGGTACCTGCAACAATGCAAAACTTGATATATTAATGGAATGACAAGTGCAGGAACTTCAGGGTTCTGGTTTACCTAAAATAATTGAAATTAGGTTAGAAGAACATGAAGATGTCTGCTTAGAATATGCTTGGCAAGTCATTAGTCACTTCAAGAATCATTAGCGTGTAGAGCCACTTGTTTTTCCATCACTAACGCAGGGAGCTGAACAGATATCCTAAAGGCGACAAATTAAGTAACAAATCCCAAAGTACTTTAATAGTTCTAAAAAGGGCTCCATGTCATGCAAAAGTCCTACAAGCAGACAAGCCCATGTCTCATTTCTTTGCCCAATTTTCTCTGATCTACAATTGCTAAAACAATAACCCATCACACAAGGAGTTTGCCAAACTAACGTTCATTAACAGGTTTTTACTAATACGTATATCTTAAATTGGTACACAATGTGGGGCATATATAATTGGTAAGTACTAATGATAAGTCTAAATAAAAAACCAAATAATACTAGATTCTCATGACAAAATGAATACATGCAGCCGATAAGAAAAGCATAGAAACACACAATTCTATACCTAAGCTCTACATAGAAAATTATGATAATGTACATGTCTGAGTAACCATAGCCCCCCATGGGCAAAAGCATAATTGGGTAAATAACCGATAAGATTATGGAAGTTAATATTCTTTCATTTATTGATACTGCACTATTCATTCTAGTTACTAGTTCCTACCACTTTTCTACTTACCGTTTATGTGGTTTGACTAGTCAAAGATATAAAAATTAATCATGAACGAAAACCAATTACACGGGTCCAACAATGAACAAATAGATAATATCCACATATAGCCACTGCATTTCAGATTCAGCTATCATAATCCTAAAATGAAAGTGAACAGAAATGTTTCAGAGACCACATAATCTTTCTTTGAACAATGGAAGCTGGAACCAGGGCCCAGGGGAGCTTCCATCAATTTGTATCAGATAAGAAAGAAAAGGTTGTACATTGTAATCTTGATCTACTGACGTTACTAACTGAGAGAAGATGAGGAAGTAAAATAGATTATCACCTTGTGGCAACCGAAGAATTGCTTCTATGCACAACCAATTAGTATTGACAATGTTATAATTTAAGAGCATTGTAGCCATTTTGGGCAACTCAAATTACAGGCTTAAATCAATAAAATCATTTCTGAAAAACCTATATATAGAAACCAAGAAAATTCAAATAAAACATTTTCGAGCAAGGGATGACTAATCATCCTACATATATCAGTAATAATTTCCTTATACACTAAAAGATGCAATTTAAAAGATCATATTCAGGTCTACATTCTTGGGTAGAGCCTTATTATTTTCCCAAAATCCTCATGATACTTATGTAACAGCTAATTACAACTGAAATATATCTTCAATCCCAAAAGACTTAATACTAACTAGATCACAACATGCATATGTATAAGTAAAAAAAGAAAAAAAAAGAGGGATAGATGCATAGTAGTAGAAAATGCATGTAAAGTGTAAACTTAACTAGATCTATTAAATATCAGCTACTAGTGGATATGTTTATGTTGCATAGTCAGTTTGCATAATTGGATATGTTATTATGTTTATGATACACTTTGCTACTATTGAACAATAAATGGTTCTTGAAATATATTCCAATTTCTTCAAGTCCTGCCTTCTTTGAATGAAATATCAGCTAACCTTACCCTTATTCAACTACTGTGACCATTAAGAAATTCCAATTACTGAACTTCTTATCAACTAACACTTTATAACGTGAAACTACATGGTAATTACACCCTTTAGTTCAGTAAAACATTCACATATAGCACCATCTGTTGGGAAACTAGAGCAACAAAAGTTTTTCAGTTTATCCACATGCATCTACCACAAGCACAATCCTAATGACAGTAGCATTAGACTCACAAAGAAACTATTAGCGATCCTGACAAGAACGGCAGAGAGTACCATGGGACAGCTCACAGAAAGCTCGCACATTGTCAGCCAAATGAGATGTCAACCTTGTTCCTGCCACTGTCCTATGCAGTGACAATAGCGACTGGGTGCATCCCAGCTCCCCCAGTGTGCTGCATCAAATTATCAAACTAAGAGCATCAGCAAAAGTGTAAAAGAGTAGATACATCCCCACACCACAATGAGCTGGGAATAAAGAATAATCACATTCCAATGGCAACCTTCAGCCGGCACTGAAGTTCAACTAGTAATAATTCAATGCGGCAGTTTCTCGTTGATTGTGAAATCCTAGCAACTAAGGCTTCAAATTGATTAGAAAGTCTGGCAAATTGATGTTTCTTCCGGAAAAAGAAACTAAATTCTCGTATAGGAAAGCAGAAAAATCATACAAAGATGTGAGAAATATTTTTTCATTTATCCAAACTTAGAAAACGTGCGAGAACATATGCAACGCTGGATTGAGAAACTGCTCCCTCAAAATTCGAAGATACAATTAATTAATGGGGGGGGAGGACAAAATTTAGACCTGGGATTGGAGAAGGAGAGGCGGCGTGAATTGAGGCGAGAGGAAGAAACAGGAGGAGAACGCAGGGGGGCGTGTGGCGGCGATGAGCGGGGAGTGGAAGCCCTAGCGGCGGACATCAGCGATCGGGAAAGCGAACCGCGCCAAGCCATTGTTGCTGCTTCCTTCGTGTGGGGAAAATGCGAGGGTTTTAGAAAACGATACACTGCTGTAGAATGCACGGGTATACAGTATACTGCTACACAATGCAGCTTCAATACAAGATACAATGTACTACTCTATAATAAAAAATGAACAATATATACTCTCTTTGGGCATATTTTGAGAGAGACATAGATTTTAATACATCTACTAATTAACAAATTATTAATAGAGATAAAAAGAAAAAAAGGGATTTGAGTTTATCACATTCGAAAGAGAAAAAATTATTAAAAATAAAAAAACATTTTTTTTATAGGACCGATCATAATACTACGGGAAACACGTATGAATAGCAAGAAGTATTACAAGAGACTGAGTGGAGTGTCGCAGCCGGAGCGCGAGCCATCCCCAGTGCAATATGAGTCAGTTGGTCTCCAAACACACACAACTCCCAAAACATCTTCAAGATTATGCTTAGTTTATTTTATTAGGTTCTCACTCTGTCCGTCATTAGAAATCTTATTTCTTAGCAGCACGAGTTTTAAGAAATGTTAAGAAAAGTGGGTGGAAAAAAGTAATAGGTGTCCCACTTGTATATTTTAGTTTTAAATAAAATATGAGTGAAATGTGTTAGTGGAAGGTGAGACCCACCCTATTACCATTTATGGTAAAAGTGAATCGGGACTTCTATTCGCGAACGGACTAAAACGACAAAAGGGGACTCCTATTCGCGGACGGAGGGAGTCGTAATTATCACTTTTAGATCTTATTTTGATAATTTTAATATTTTAAATTGAGTTGAAATCCTGGCCGAATTTTTTTTGTGGTTATTTACTGGATTGACTAGGAGGTCGAATCACTAAGGCAAGTTTAAACGGAACGTTTTGTCTCTTTAACACGTAAAAAATCTAATAAAACAATTTTTATTTTTCTCCACTTATTTTCTCGACAACTAGGTTTTGCTCAAAAACCCTAGTTTTGTTTCTCTTTGATTGCCCCTCTCAATCTATACCGCCTTCACGAGCTTGAATTCTCTCGTTCAATCTTTCAGTCCCGCTTCGTAACCGCAAAGCACGAATTGATACAAGTAATCTTGTATAGCAAAACTAGTCTTTTTTTTCCTAGAGTGAGTAACATTATATTGTTCTCTAGTAACATTCAATTAAGTGGCAGATCCTAGGGGGATCGACCGTTCGGAGAGCCTAAACTTTCCCTTGAATCGAGTCGAAAATAGCATACCCATCCCCTCTGTGGAATGTAGAAATATACTTTATTTTCAAAAATGACATGTAAAATGGAGTAGTCTAATGGTGTGGGTCTTGGTCTTTTTCTAAGAGGTCTAAGGATCAACCTTCAATAAGAGCATATTTTTTTCATTTTTTACTCTTTTAGTTGATCAATGCATCTTAATTATTCTCTATGTAATAAAATAAACATTTAAATATTTTTGAAATCTAAATATTTACTGCTCTACTTATGTCACTTATGTATATAATATTTACGATAATTTTAAATGTAAATAATATTTATAATAATTTTATATTTTTAAATGAGTAATACATATTTGCAAGCTAATGCATGTTTATATTTTATTAACGAAGCTAGTGCTACTTAAATATTACTCCCTCCGTCCCAAGATATTAGACCCCTTTCTTTTGGGCACAGAAATTTAGGAGATAGTTGTTTAGTGGTGTAAGTGGAGTTGGTAGTAGAGTAAACTTTTACCATAAATAGAAATGGTTCAAGTGTATTGGGACACCCCAAAGTGGAATAAAAGTCTAATATCTTGGGACAGAGAGAGTAATATAATATTATTTATTTTATTATTAAAAGATTAAATTAAATATTTAATATTTAAATATTAAATTTTCGCCCTCGCCATTTTCGGGGTCTGGATCCGACATTGATACAATTGTTTATAAATGCATTTTCAGTTATTCTTTATTCACTCAAATTCTTAAATAATCGTTTCCCTCATTTATATACGAAAACTTCAGTTGGAATGCAAACTATTCTTTTACTTTCAAAGTTAGGCGAGTATCTCGTAATTTATAAAATACGTTAGTTAAAGAAAATAATCAACTTACATAAACTTCAACCTTTTGTATGTAGCTAATAGCTATAATATTATTTTTATGATAGCGTTTATGTATAAGTTGTCAACTTTTCAAAATTCGAGCTCAATAGGGCTACGGGCCAACCCACATTTATTGCTTAATGGGCTTCAAAATTCGAGCTAAAATTTCTCATAATAAATGGAGTATGCAATTTTTGTTTGAGCATAATTTTAATATATAATTGATAAAATAAGAAAGATAAAAAAATATATTAAAATATTATTAGTAAAGAATAAGTTCAACTTTATTAGAGAAAAAAGTTTTCAAAATTAGAAAATACATATTCTTATGGGGGACAGACTAAAAAAAAAGAATGCATATTTTTGTGAGACGAATAAGTATACGAGTATTTCCTAGAAAAGATAAATGAAAAGGTATAAAGAAATAATTTCTATCATATTTATCTTTTTTTATATAAAAATATATTCTTTAATAGGAAAGGGTATTTGAAACGTATTATAACAAAAATACCAAACTTATTTGGGAAGGGTATTTTTTAGAAGGTATGCTGAAAATCACGGTATACCAAGTATTTTTTTCGATAAGATAAGACCGATATTTAAGTATTCCGATGTTTTCCCACCCCTAATTCGAACATAATGCAAATTACATTAATTATTAGTATTACATGTAGAGTTAGAAATTGCTCAACCAGTATATCGCTAAATGTACGTAGAAGTACTACATACAAAATCATACATCATGCAAATAACATTAATAATTATTGCAATATACATAGTTTCCCATATTCCTCTCTTATAAAATGCATGTTACAGCTAATTAACAATTATTTGCAATCATAGATGGCAGATTGGCAATTACTCATTGAAGGTATGCAGATTAAATCATATTGACTAATATCAACAAGTAAATTATAAATGGCTGATTGACAATTACGTTTTGAAGGTATGCGAATCTCTCATCTTCAAACCACTCACACTCTTCAAGCTCTATATATTCCGTATATATTACTAACATATACACTGCAAAATAAAAGGATAAGAAAATAATAACTCTGATGAATTCGGCCATGAAATTGCCCCATTTCATCCTTCTCATAATCATCCTCCAAACCCTCCACCATCTTCCGGCCATCCTGGCCATGAAATATGTGGCAATTAACGACGCAAAGAACTATCCGGGAGGGAAGCGGTTCAAGAATGAGATCGGAATCCCATACACCCTAAAGATCATGGAAGAGATCAACAACTACATCTATAAAATTTTCCAGCAAAAAAAAAATTCAACAGGAAACCGGTGGAAGTCGCCACAGTTTTCATCCGGCAATACGACGGGGCAGAGGCCATAACCTACGGCGAGACCGTCAACGTCAGTGCACTCTACTTACAAGAGTACCAAGGCATCCTCAAATGGGAGTACACATCTCTCCTCTACCACGAGCTCACGCATGTTTTCCAGTGGGACGGCGAGGGGCAGGCGCCGATAGGTCTCGTTGAGGGGATGGCCGATTACATGATACTTGTGTCCAACTATTATCCCAAGGGATTCGCGAGTCGCGGGATGGGGTGCTGGGGATTGGAGCCCCTTGCACAGCGAAAGTCATGCATAAACAAATAAATCAGATCTACAGATCTATTTGACCGATTATGGGATCAATTAATCACATGTTAAACAATCAATTGCACGCTAGAACACATATAATTCACAAACAAGGAATAAGAACCCTAATTCATGAATTTCCTACGGATTAGGGTTACCGATCTGATTCTCCAAAGAATCGACGATTGCTTGCTCCTTCTCCACATGAAGATCTTCGTACTCGACCACGAATCTTCTAATCTGTATCCCGAACTCAGATAATGACCTTTGGGTGGACAAAGCTTGTCAGAATCGAAAAGGGCTTGATTAGAAAGAAGACAGAACTTCAGTTCTATGAAGAACTGAGAAAACCGTTCACTCCAGAGAGGGGAGAACGAAATTTGTGTGTTGAATCTCCTTAAATCTCCTTTCTAATCTCCTTTTATATTAAGTTATGATGGGCCAGATTAGGGATCCATGGAGGTTGGACTTGGGCCAAACCTGTTGGACTTTTACTAATTAAATTGAGCCCCAATTTAATACAAGTCCAAACAGAATATTATTATCATCCACTATAGTATAATAATATTGACTGCCCGTCCAATCCCAAATTACGAGTAATCCGGGCTTTTACCTCTTTAATCTATTATTTCCCGTGTTAAAGATATAAATACCCATTAATTAATTTAAGTCTGCTATTTGACTTTAATTAATTAATATCTTTTTCCAAGAGTTGTCTAGTTCAAAATCTTTATTTATTATTCTGGAATAAATTCCAACCGGCCGGGTTTCTGAATAATAAAACCTTTTTCGAACACCTCTTGAGGATATTATCAAACTGGACTCACCCAGCACACGATTCATTGCAATAACAATACTAGAGTTACTGAGATGAACAACTACCTTAGTAGTTTCCTATGAAACCACACTTGTAATTATCATGATAGAGCCTGTGATGTAATCACACTCCTTCAAGACTCAGTTTTCAACTCCTAACGTGAACACATAGTCAGAGGATAACTCGATCACCGATCAATAATAAAATCGAGTCGATGTAACCTAAAGGACATAACATAGATGTCTGGTAAACTAGAGCATACCGTTTAGCCTTCTTCAAGTACTATAGTATATTCTTTACCAATCCAATGTCCTTGGCCATGGTTAATATGATATCAAGCTTCTATGCCAACGGCAAAGCTAATATCTAACTCAATTCACATCATAGCATACATGAGACTTCCAATTACAGAACTTGTCTCATTCTTCTTGATCTCATTCAGTGTCGAAAAACACTTGACTAGAGACAAGATAATTCCATCCAGAGAAGTAAAAACTTTTCTTGGAATTTTCAATGCTAAAGTGTCTAAGTATGATGTAGATGTAGGATTCTTTAAGAAAACTTAACATTCTTTTTCTAGCAATCTAATGACTTAGATGCTTAGAATGTAACTAGTTTATCTTAAATCCATCATCATTAAACTGGGTAGACGACCAGTTTCCTACGCTAGATAACCCTTTGAGTTGTTTATCAACTTTTATAGATGTCATCATCGTAGAGTACCAAGAATACCATATATAGTGCACTTTCAACTTTCTTGTACTTGTAGCACATAACCATTAAGATGTTCCATGTAGATGATCTCCTCAAGACTTCTACTTAAAGAAAACTGTCTTGACAATCATAATACATACATCCTAATTTATGTAAGCTACAATAGACAATATGATATAGATCGTCTTAGGCATAATGGCAAGCGAGAATATCATTCTTTCTGGGTATAACCCTTAGCCATTATTCTAGCCTTTCAAGATCCATGTTTACACTTGCAGATCCACTAGCTCCCACTGGCTAAAATAGTCTATGGGTAGTATCGCAAGTCTTGCAAACATTCTTGTCTATCTTAGATTATTATTCAGAATCTATCATCTTATCAAGAACGATTATCTGAATGAGTCAATGTGTCCTTGTAGTTACAGGGATTAGATTCAAGTCGATCTAAAACTGAGTCTAAAGACTCTCTTAGACCCATGAACTTGTTATGTTCGCAAGGAACGCTCCCACTACGACATGACTCTTATAATCTTAGGTACAAATGTTGATTTTCTAAGTGCATAAGCATCTAATGGTATGACTTCTTGGTTAAGATGGAAAATAGATATTCTCATTATCTTGAGAATTATCATGCTTGTTAGGCTTGTAGTTCTTCTCATAATCTTCATCAAAGAATCTAGTATTGATGTAAACAAACACTTATCTTGCCGTGAAGATTATAGAACCCGTACCTTTTCTATCAATTGGGACAATCTTAAAACATACCTCAGTACACAACTCCAATTACTTGGATACCTTTTCCAAAACATGTGTTGGAATAACTCCACACTTTGAGTTGTGCTGGACTAGACTTACCTCTAGTCCACAACTCGTGTGTTGTAGAAGGTACTGATGTTATGGTAGTTTCTTTAAGATATAACTCGTTGTTTCCAACGTATATCCCATCAATGATAAGGTGTTATTGAGTGAAACTGTTCCCATATCGAACTTGTCTTAGAGAGACTTCGATATCTTCTTATATGACTATCCCATTCTTTAGAAGAATGCTTGGAGTAGTCAACTAGGATTTAACTCCCACTACTGATCTTAACTCATTGCTCGTCTCCCATGGTGTAGACCATTGAGACTTGCTAGTCTTTCTATGTTGCATCTCTATAAGTATTATGAATCCCTTGAACCACCAACAGATTCTAACTTATAATGCATCAACCAGACTTACTTGACTTTCAAGCTATTTAACAAGCAAGTTGTTAAAATCTCGATAGCCACTTGAGTTAGACAAAAATCAGTTTGAACAATAATTAAGTACTTTCTTGGCCTTATAACTAAGTGCCATAAATACTTTATTATTCATTGTTTAAGAAGTTGAACTGTTGTTCGAAACTCAATCTTGTTGCATTTATATTGTTTAGGTACTATGATGCATAATTTGTTTTTCTATGGTACTATGATAGATATTCGAATCACATTTCTTAATAATGCACGCATTATAAAATGACATCGAACATCGCTTAATCATAAACAAGTTTAGAAACTGAATATAAATTCATTCTAAACAAGACTGTACCAATAAAACAAAACTCTAACATCAAAACAAAACAATTAAGTGAGCATAAATAAATAGCTCCCACTGCAACAATTGCCCAACTGGATTAAGATCTCTCCTTTAGAAGTTACATTGTTATCTAAGTCATTGTCCTTCTTTAGAAGAGGTCAATCCGACTTACAATGCATCTTCACTTTGCCTTTTCACCCCATTTATCTTGCCTTTCTTGCTTTCAGCAGGCATTGATGACAATTCAGCTCTTCATTCTTTCCATTGCTAGTCTTCTGTTCGATTGAACTAAGACATAGGAAAGATGTAGCTTTAACGAATTTGTCATCCATCATGTTATTTTCCTCTATTAGTAATAAAGTGAATATCATGTAGAAGGTTTTAAGTAACAACCTTCATACTATCACTTCCTATACATTTGACGAAGAACTGAGTGTAGAAACTATTTGAGTAACTGAATCAGAAGATTCCTCAAAATATTCTATCTCTCGTGGATATTCCAATAGAATCTGGACATCGTCCTTATTGGATATTCCTCTTTCATCAATATAAACCAAGACGTGTCTTACTACTTAAAAGATTAAAAGAAAGTAGTTTGACCTTCTATCTCAAAGAACTTGTCAAGTACATGCATAAAATGCATTCATGAACTTTCTTTATAGAATTTTGTCAAGGAAATAGAGGACATGAATTGGTGAATACAAACTTTAAGTTTTCAGCAGTGAGAATCTTATCCATTTACATTTCCAGTCTACATAATTTTGGCCTTCGAGTTTGATTTCTTTAAGGTTCGCAGACATTATTAAGAATTTGGCTGAGAAGAAATAAAACTATTTATCACATACTATGCTTGATACATAATCGCAAACAACCACAAAACAATTTATGTATCTCGCAACTGCCAAAACCAAAATAAGTACGCCTCTAGGGAGGTCATACAAATTCGGATTCCAACAATTTCCTGGTCACAATACCGACGAATAGTCCAGAGACCACTAAGGTGGCATGGCCGCCAAATATTGCCTAAGCTTTTACCATAAATATTTGCATCTAGGAATTTCATTTCTGTTTTGATACTCCTTCTAGGGAAGGTCGTACGCCACTAACAAAATTCCATAGCTATCTCATAAATATGTTTAAACATACGAACTTGCAATTTCATAGGATTATGGCTCCCACTAGGGTGGGTCGCGATAATATTAGAAACATGCTTCTAGTTTAAACAATTTACTATTAAGAAGTCTAATCTTATGAACTTGCTATTTCGTAGGATTATTGCTCCCACTAAGGTGGGTCGCGATAATATTAGAAACTGCTTCATATATAGACCAATTTATGGAGACCATATACAACGCACTGTTGTAATTATCGCTTAGTTATTTTGAACATGGTTTTTGCATAATTATCACATAAGCAGATAAGGCAGATTAATCCACTTATAATAGATAATCACCAAATAAATAGATAAATCCATTTACTTCATGGTAATTAATCACACTGGATAATTATTTAAATTATTTAATAAATCTAGGGAGATTTAATAAAATAATTAATTCCTTATCTTATTCCAAAATAAAAATTTCGGATTAGATAAATTTATCTTGGATAAAGGTTATCCAAATTAATTTAGGATTTACCTAGATAGAATTTAATCTATCTAAATCCACTTAGGATTATTCTAGATTTTATAAAAATAAAATCAAATCCTAAAATTCAAGATAAAACTGATCTTGGATTATCATTATCTAAATCATACTAGGATATTTAAGGATAGAAACAAATTTATCCAAATCCATAAGATGAAGATAAAATCCAATCATTCTAAGATTAAACAAATCTTAGAATATTTAGAATAAGAAACTAGGATATATCAACTCTATTTGGATTTATACTAGATAAAACTAATATTATCAAAATCCAATTAGATAAGGATTATCTTGTATTATCTTTATCCAAATTTATCTAGGATATTTTCTAAATAGAATAAATCTATTTATATCCATAAAATTAGGATAAACTAGAATTAATATTAATTAATTCAGATAGGATTTAACTAGATAGAACTAAATCTATCTTAAACCCAAAAGATAATAACATTACTGGATTAATAATTATCTCAATCTACTAAGATATATTCTAAATAGATTTAAATCTATTAATATCTATAAGATAGAGATAAATTTAATTATCTAAATCTACTAGGATATTTTCTAAATAGAATTAATTCTATAAATATCCACAAGATAAAGATAAACATGGATTTTAATTATCCAAATCTACTAAGATATATTCTAGATAGATATAAATCTATCAATATCTACAAGATATGGATAAACATAATTAAAATTTATCTTAGTCTATCTAAGATTTATTCACATAGAATTAAATCTATATAAATCCATAAGACAATAAAATTAATTATTATCCAAATTTATCTAGGATTTATCTAGATATAATTAAATATATCTAAAATTAGATCCTAACTAATTTCAAAATTTTCTCCAAATTAGTTCCTAGGATTAGGGAAACCCTAACTAATTTGGAAAGCTGCGCTACAATGAGCCCGGAAACGCAACCAACGGGCTCCCACTCGCGGTCCGTAGCCGCTGCTGCGACAGCGTCTCCCTCTGCAGTTGTCGGCGCTGCTGCGTCTTCAACCCTGCTTACCGGATTGAAGCATCCTCGCCCAACCACGAGGCTGCTGTTGCCACGATTAATCCAAACAACAATCACTGCTGTCATATTAGCCTTGCAGCGAACTCCACGTCGCGATTCGTGTTGTCAATTCCATTCTCACGTACAAAGACGACGAATTGAATTAAATCACGTACAATTCATTCCTCAATATAGTCATTAAATAATCATTAAAGGTGTCATGTAATTATTGCGATGACTAATGATTACATATTGGGGAAAAATTTTCCAACGTTAGGAGAAACAAAAACAGCGCTTTTATCTCCAACGAATTCTTCGTTCTTCGTGTTTTCAATTTCGACGAAAATCGACAAAAACAAAAACACAAACCTCACGAATATAAATATGGGTTCAAGCAATTCATATAACATGAAATTAATCCACATAATCAGAGCCAAAAATTGGCTCTGATACCAATTGCTGGGGATTGGAGCCCCTTGCACAGCGAAAGTCATGCATAAACAAATAAATCAGATCTACAGATCTATTTGACCGATTATGGGATCAATTAATCACATGTTAAACAATCAATTGCACGCTAGAACACATATAATTCGAATATTATTATCATCCACTATAGTATAATAATATTGACTGCCCGTCCAATCCCAAATTACGAGTAATCCGGGCTTTTACCTCTTTAATCTATTATTTCCCGTGTTAAAGATATAAATACCCATTAATTAATTTAAGTCTGCTATTTGACTTTAATTAATTAATATCTTTTTCCAAGAGTTGTCTAGTTCAAAATCTTTATTTATTATTCTGGAATAAATTCCAACCGGCCGGGTTTCTGAATAATAAAACCTTTTTCGAACACCTCTTGAGGATATTATCAAACTGGACTCACCCAGCACACGATTCATTGCAATAACAATACTAGCACCTCTAGACATTGATCACCACTACCCAAGATATCAGGATTCTTGAATTGCGAAAAATCCGCACCATTTGATAAATCAAAGTAGTGCATAATCAATATCGTATGCTCAATGTTATATTAACAATGATTAAGAAATAACAATCACCGAGACCTCGTCTTTCAGTAAATAGCAAGAAAGACTTATCTCAACAGTTAGATCCTTCAGTGCTATACCACACCAGTGTCGTTTATTTCCTAAGGTAAGGAAATATGCGGACTGACACTGCAACCTTTCACGATAGGTAGCCAAAGCCTATCTTGGTTGTGAAATTCTATTTCTCTTCTACAAAGAACTGACTGCGTCACCTTCTGTGAACGTCGTTCACGACCAGTCTACTATTTAGAAGAATTAGACTTATTTGCTTCTTATACATTTAAATGTTTGAGAAACATCTTATAAATTCACAAGCAAACATCAATGCGATAAAATTACTTCTTCTCGCCTTGGGTTAAAAGTGGATTGTAAAATTTATTGTATACAAGCAATTCTATCCGTGCAATATGCTCGAAATATGCTTTTCAGTATACCAATCCTAACATGGGGCAGAGGTGGGATCAAGGCTATGATTTCACGGCGAGGTTCTTGGAGTATTGTGAGGGTTTGAAACCGGGGTTTGTGGCGGCGTTGATAAGAAGATGAAGCATAATTTTTCTGAGAATTTCTTTGTGGAGTTGTTGGGGAAGCCGGTGGCACAACTCTGGTCTGAGTATAAGGCTAAATATGAGAATATCAAATAGTTATATTATATCATTCAACTATTTTAGAGAAGAATAAATTGAAGATCGAGGAATTATATTTACATGGATATATATTGATCCTGAGTTTTGAAAGGTGATGATAGACTTCGCCTAAGTAAAAATGATATACTGTATATTATTATATTTAGGACTCAATCACCACCGCTTCATAGGAAAAAAGGCAAAATTAAAATGCATATATATATAGGGTCTTGTTAGGATGAGATTTTTGGGCATAATTGAGAAATGAGATGCAATCTCAGCCACTAATTCACAAGATTAACTTAATGTCAACAACTATCACATTATGTCAACACGGGGGTATAATTGTCTTTTCATTAAATTGTGTTTGAAATTAGGGCTGACAATTTTTGACACGACACGATAATCCGACACGAATCCGCACGAAATTATTGGGTTTGGATCAAGTCTTATTGGATGCGGGTCATTATTGGGTCGACCCACTAAGAACACGAAAAAATCGGGTCGGATGCGGGTTGGATGCGGGTCGGGTCGGGTAACCCGTTAAAAATTAATATTATTATTTTTATTTTGAGTAAAGATAAATTTGCAAAAATTGTATACACAAAATGCCCTTCAAATTTTAAAAAGGATAATATTAATTTATTTTGATTAGATAGCATCATTAATTACATATTTTTGTGACTAATTTGACCTTATTTATAATATTTCATTTTTCATTTGTATTGTTGTACAATATGTACCAAGACCCTTATTAAAAGATAAAATTTTAGAGAGAATAACCATCCATAGTATTTTAATGGAATAATAATGGAATAATTTTTTATTCATTTTATTTAAACTATCACAATGATATAAAGATAAATAAATTGCTTTTTTTTACAAAGTATAAATTAGGAAAACACTCTTTTGTTAGGAAATTCTCTCATATTATTTTTGAAACCATTGATATTTTATCATTAATTTCTAACTTTTAATTTTGAAAATAATATTATACATATTGGTTGATTATTCTATCTAAAATTATTAACATTATAATATGGGTCATTCAATGATGAGACATTGTTGGACTCAACACATATAATAGTAATACAACATTCAAATGTATAGCACTTGCTCCAAAAATTGATAAGATCATGAAAAATTATTAGTATTACTATATGATAAATCACAATATTTTCAATATTTCATTTACTGTATTATTTTAATATTACTTTTATAATTATTTTCATAGTGCGTAATAATATCATAATAGAGATGGTATGATGATAACATGTGGAACCCAACATGTAAGTTGTAACATATCCTTTAATTATATGACTGCTATATAAATTGATATATTTAAATATTATGATAAACCAACTTCTAAACTTCTAAACTTACAACTTCTCTAAACTTCTAAACTTACAACTTCTAAACTTCTAAACTTTTAAACTTCGTGTCGGTATCGTGTTCAGGTCGATATCGTGTTCTTATCGTGTCCAGGTCGATATCGTGTTCTTATCGTGTCGGGTCAACCCAAAGTGGTTCGTGTCGTTATCGTGTTCGGGTCGTGTCCAGGTCGTGTCCGGGTTTGAAGGTGGCGGGTTGGGTTC
Organism: Salvia hispanica; assembly: GCF_023119035.1. NCBI lineage: Eukaryota > Viridiplantae > Streptophyta > Magnoliopsida > Lamiales > Lamiaceae > Salvia > Salvia hispanica. The sequence continues at coordinate 16,490,197 of NC_062970.1, forward strand.
GTGTTCGGGTTTGGGGTTTCCTTAACAGGTTGGGTTCTCAGAATGCGTATTTCAAATACGCATTCTTAGAATGCGTTTCTCCCCTTCATAAAGTTAGTCCAGAACAGAATCGGGCAGAAGCATTCTGCCCTCTGCGCGAACTCCAGCCTCCTTGCCCGCGAATCCCTTCCAAGAATGCCACATTTTCGTCCGATTCTTGCATAAATCGCCCAAATTCATCTAATTGTTTCTCCCTCAAGGTAAGTTACGTGCTTTCTTCTTAATTTAGCATTATATCCATAGTTTATGGTGAAAATTGTGATTCTAGGGTTTGTGGCTAAAAATAAAAATTTTAGGTTGTTGGTATAAATTGTATGTTCAATGTGTGTTATTAAATACTAAGATTTGGTAAGTAGTGTCTTTTGAATTGTTAATTTGTAAGATTTGGTATATAGTTTATTTTTAATTATTTAAATTTTGAGATAAAGTTGTGTATGTATTGCAGGATTATGGACACAGAATCTATTTGTGTCCTTTTATATTGGGATGGAAGAATAGTACAAATTGGAGGAATTGGTTTGTCTTATGAGCCACCCGTGGCAAATGCATATCTTGTCTTAGATGAGTTTGTTCCATATAATGAGTTGGTTAGCAGAATATGTGATTGCATTGGAATCAATGTGAGTGAGTATATGATTAGTTTGACATGGAAACGTGCAATTCAAGTGGGTAATGGATATCACTTTGTGGGCGTTCGACTTTGCGATGCATATATGAGGGATATGTTTGCAACAACTATTCAATCAGGTCAAATTGAGTTATTTGTTGACTATCAAGCTAATTTAGCACAACAACGTACTCCACATACGGTCGTTGTCTATCAATCTAGAAGGGGACAACGACAAGTTCAAGATAGAGTACAATATGATGATGGGCCATCTGGACATAATGAAGTTAGTCACGATCCGGCTAATGTTGGGGATGATGGGCATGGTTTTGGGGATGATGGGCCTGGCTTTGGGGATGGTGGGTCTCGTTTTGGGGATGGGGGACTATCTCCCCATAATGAAGTTAGTGACGATTCTGAATCTGAAGACCTTGTGTCAGAAAAATCAACAACCCCACCTGAATTGAGTGAAGAATCAGAAGCAAACCAAGATGCATCCGACAATGAGACATTGAATGTGCCTCGTAGGTACGTCCCAGTAGTCCCGCCAAGTGAGCAGGAGTATGAGCATCCAGGGTTATCTTATTTTCGTACTCTACCGACGACAGAAGGTAATTACTATGAAAGTAACCATGATGATTCCGAATCTAGCAGTTGGTTTTGGGATGAGAAGAATCCTACACGGATTGGGTTAGGAACCAAATTTGATACCAAGCTACAATTGAAGACTGCTGTTACTTTGTGGCATTTGGAGTCATCCACAAAAGAATACTACGTGGTGGAAAGTAAACCAACAAAGTGGAATGTGGAATGCAAAACTCTGAAGCCACCCAAAGAGTCGGAGAGCACGAGCTCAAATAGGAGACGACACAATCAAACAGGTTGTATTTGGAAACTTCGAGCAACATTGAGGAAGCACGACCGCAAATGGGAAATCAGACAATGGACTGATAGACACACTTGTGTAGGTAATCCCAACTCCAGGGACCACGCCAACGTCTCATCAGATATGGTGGCTTTGTGTGTTAAGCATCATATTCTAAAGGACCCCGGGTATACACCTAATTCCATTATTGAGGATGTGAAGCAAAAGTATCATGTTGAAATATCCTACAAGAAAGCATGGTATGCCCGGAGGATGGCTATAGAGCTTGCTTTTGGTGGATGGGAGTCATCATTTGAAGATTTGCCTAGTTATATGATTGAGTTGCAGAAGCGCACCCGTGGAACAATTGTTGAGTGGCATCATGATGAACGACATAGTACCGAGACACGAAAGTTTTTCAAGTATGTATTTTGGGCATTCGGGCCGTGTGTGGAGGCTTTTCAGCTTTGCAAGCCAGTGCTAGCAGTTGACGGAACTCATTTGCGGGGCAGACTCAAAGGTAAACTTCTTTGCGCTGTTGGATTTGATGCAAACAAGAAGTGTTTACCTGTTGCTTATGCAATTGTTGATAATGAAACAAGTGATAGTTGGAATTGGTTTATGAAGTTAATCAAACTTCATGTTATGAAAGGCGATAGAGATGTTTGCATTATATCTGATAGACACCCAGGAATGTTGAATGCAATGGAGTCTGATATATGGGAACAACCACCCCGAGGAATACACCGATTTTGCTTAGTACATGTACGAAAAAATGTGTTGCAGCATCACAAGGGTGTGAGGGTGAAGGGTCTAGTGTGGAAAATGGGGATAGCCACAAAGGTGAGAAAATATTTCAGGAAAAGACGCCACCTAGGGAATGTTAGTCCAGAGGCAGTTGAGTACCTTGGGCGTATTGATGCAGAGCAATGGACAATGGCATACGACAAAGGTCGTAGATGGGGTGAAGCAACGACGAACATGGTGGAGGCATATAACAACGTCTTGAAAGGAGCCAGAGATCTACCTATTAGGGCTTGTATCGATTTGACATTCTGGAGAACAATTAAATGGTTCCAGACAAGATCAACAGAAGCGGCACAATGCCAAACTGATTTGAGCCCATGGGCGCATGACAAATTGAATGATAATGATGCAAGAGGCCGAAAACATGTGGTAAGACGAGTCAACATCCATGAGGGCAGATATGATGTCTTATCCGAGGCACGATCCAAAGGGAAGGGTGGAAACTCTTATGAGGTCAAGTATTTGAGAAAAAGGTGTAGTTGTGGGAAATGGCAGATGTGGAGGTTGCCTTGTTCTCACGCTGCGGCAGTTGCTAGAGATCGAGGAGATAACATTCTACGCCTTGTGAGTAAGAACTATTTGAAGTCAAATTGGGTGAAACAATATTCTTTTGGTTTTCGTTCACTTAGGCACCAGGACTATTGGGAGATACCACCATGGACATTGGAGTGTTCAGTAGGGCAATTTGTTCCTCGTTCTCGCGGTCGGTATAGAAAAGCAAGAATACAGAACCAGATGGACGAAAATGAACCTGATCAACCCAGGCGACAGAGGAGTTGCAAGATCTGTAGACAAGTAGGGCATGACAGGCGTAACTGCACAACGAGGCGCACTGTGTGATTGTTTATGGTTTGTAGTTGGACATTATTTACTACTATTTGATGTTGTTGGTTTGTAGTTGGACATTATTTACTACTATTTTGATTTTGGTTTGTAGTTGGACATTATTTACTACTCCCTCCGTCCCGCTTAAGATGACACGTTTTTCTTTTTTGTTTGTCCCAACTAAGATGACACATTTCCTTTTTTGGTAACTTTATCTCTCCAATTAATACACTCAACTACTTTTTCTCACTCCTATTAAAATATTCATCTTTCTTTATCTCTCTACTTTAATACTTATACCCACCTTCTCTCTCTCCAATTAAACACTTTAACCAATAACTCCTAAAACCCCGTGCCGGCTAAGCAATGTGTCATCTTAGCCGGGACGGAGGGAGTACTATTTTGATTTGGTTTGTGGTTGAACATTATTTACTACTATTTGATGTTGTTGGTTTATAGCTGGACATTATTTACTACTATTTTGATTTGGTAAATTGTGGAAGATTAAACCATTATTAGAGTGAACAGAAAATAGTAGTACTAATATTCGCTTAAATTTTATGATTTTTAAGATTAATAACTCTTTCATTTTTGTTTGGGATTTAAAAAATGGAATTGATTTTTTTCTAAGCATGTGTGCTATGTAAATGTAGAAAAATGTAGAGATGAAAATAAATGTAGAAAAATATGGAAGAATGGATTAAAAATTAAACAAAATGTAGTTAAGTTGAATATCACAAATGTTTACGTCTAACAAACAACCACAAACTACTTGTAAGTACTTTGTGGCAGCTACCCCTTTGGATGTACGCGAGGATGTTCTCCTAGTAAAGAATCTTGTTATATTCCGTGCCAATCATCTAGTGGAGAGTGAAGAACTAGAAGCTGCCCCAGAAGCCACCCCAACCCCAGACTCATGACGAGCCTTTGTGCGTGACTCGCGCCAAGCTGTCTCACGTGCCTCATTGTCCTCAGCATCATCATTCACTTCAGGCTCATCCTCCTCAGCATCATCCTCCTCCTCAGCCTCAACCTCCTCCTGTGTTTGTAATCTTACTCCAAAATATTTATCAAGGTTAACATCAGAATAATATTCGTCACCCATCATCTGTGAACTTGATCCAGCATGCCAAGAAGCACGCGGTGGGTCACTGCATCCTCCGCCCATCTGCGAGAAACCTGCATCCCGTCTATACCCTGGACCGCCAATACGGACACCTGGCCGTCCTTCGCGCCTAGCGTTGTGAATGATTGGTCTTGTAGTGTCAATCGCTGATCGCTGGGTAGGCACAAAATCAAGACGTTCAGTCTCCCCACATATTGTCATACAAGTCGACACCATGTTCAGAGCACGTTGGATGTCCTGATGATATGCCGTCTCAGATCCGCTAAGGCAGTGATACACATTGACCAACGTCTCCAACTGCACAGAACAAAGACATTATTCTACTGATAATGCACTATAAAAACGACAAAAAAAAAATATTACCATCATCATATGTGTAGAGGCAGTCTCATGGATGCCTGGCTGGCCATGGATGCCGAGTCTAGTAATGTAAGTCACAGTGATTTTCCGAAACCAATTCATGTAGTCAGTATTCGAGGCATCTGGATACACATGTTGTTCTATTTCTCCCCGGTTCCTCCTATACTGAACGTAGTAAGCATGATGAGTTAGCCAGTTTACGGATGACTTACCTCGCCTTGTACTTTCCCATCTCTCATAATTGTGGAATTGAGTCTCATTACGAAAAATATGTTGGGGGTTTCCAAACTGTCGTGCAACTCGATGACCCAAATATGGCTCCACAATATGATAGCAAATGAGGTAGTTAGTGCACGCCCAAACATCCATCCCACGCGTGCACTCCTCTGGTAGAGGACGACGATCCAAATACGACTCCCAAATAAACTGAAAAAAAGGTTAAAAAAAGAAAAATATTCAACAAAGAAGATTACGAAATATTTTAAAAGTGACACCTAATTGTCGTGCAAATGATCCAATTAGCCAATTGTTTCCTATAATAACTTTGAACATGTTGCGGGGCTCTACCCACATTCAATCGCCCCCTCCAACTAATAATTCCAAAAAATACAAAAATATTATAAACACGTGATATAGATAACTTAATGACAAAGAATAAAGATGTAACTTACATTATTCCACACGATGTCGTACCATCACACTCAACCTTATCAACAATCTCGGGTCGAATATTGGGTATCCTCTCCCAAGCCCACATATGTAGAAGGGCCAATGAGCCACCGATATTTTTCTGCTTTTGACACGAAGCTTCACAAAGGTAGTGATATAAAGTGGCAAGCGCTGCTGCACCCCAACTAAGTTGTGAACACTGATTCTCGTCATCTAGTAATAGAATGTGGTGGAAGGGAATTTTTCTCCCCGAAGTGTCTGGGAGGATCAAACAACCTAGTAGGAGTAGCACAAATATACGTGCATGCTGCATGTAATAATACTCGGGTAGATCGTCGTCAAGACGGTGTCTAACAACATCCTTCAGTATAGTGGCATTAAATCCCCCCAACTACAATTCAGCTTGACTAGGTTCTATACCTAAAAGCGACAAACACGTATCCACCCAGTACCCTCTCGTGTGGTTCACTTGTGTAAGGATAATTGGTTCACCATCGACCCTTAAACCCCAAAGCATCTCGACATCTTGAAGGGTCACTGTAGCTTCACCAACTGGAAGGTGAAACGTGTGTGTCTCGGGACGCCACCTCTCAATCAATGCCCCAATAAGTGAAGCGTCCAACATTTTTTGGCTTTCCACAACGGTACACGCCACCAAAACCCATCCGCTCTATATGCTCCAACACTCGGTCATGCATTGGAGCTTGAAAAATGTTATTATCCAATTTGCGTGGTTGAAAGGTGTCGGTATCATTCCCAGAGATTATACTTTCAGTTATATGATGCGGTTGCAAGTAAAGTACGCTCGGGTCTTCGGGACCACAATACAAAGGGAACGGTCCAGTTGATGATGATGTCATTCCTAAAAAAATTGAACATGCACAAAGACATACTACTCAGTAACATATTTGTTTAGCTTAAAAAACCAACACAAAATTTTAATACATACAATTTTAATCCATGGAATTTTTCCTCCTCAACTCAAACAATGAAACCCAAAGATTGTTTTTTTTACTCTTTCCGATTCCACCATTAATTTCATGTATGAAGTGAACTAGCTTGCTCTATTTGCTATTCAAATCTCAATTAAAGAATCAATTCAAATATACTGAAAACGAAGCTTCATCATCAACTAACAATGCACAATAAAGACAATTACAAACTTAATCTCACAATGCACACATTCTTGTTTCAATTCTTCCAAAAAAAAAACCAATTACAAAAGATTGCACAAACCCTAAGCAAAGGGGAAACAAGGATAGAGGCAGAGGTATACATACCGTGGGGGGGGGGAGAACGTCGGCGGGCGGGCGCGGCAGGTCGACGGGAGCGGCGGCGGCGGCGAAGAAGCAGCAGAATCGAAGAAGCAGCGTGTCTGTTGTGCGTTCTGTTCTGGCCGATTTGCCCCAATTTAATTCAAGTGAGATACGCATTCTAAGAATGCGTATTTAGTTTGAATTTTGACTTTTCTGGTTGACTGCCGAATTCAGCTTAGTTGCGCATTCTAAGAATGCGTATTTGAAATACGCATTCTTAGAATGCGCAACACCTATTTACAGAAATAAAAAAAAAACCCTATCGGTGGAAGCCGATTTCCAGAATGCACTATTTATAGAATTTAGCCAAGAAATAACACTTACAATTCACATATCAATACCGAGAATATCGAATGTCAACAACTCGTATTAAAATGTCAACAACTAAGAAATAACACTTACAATTCACATATCAATACCGAGAATATCGAATGTCAACAACTCGTATTAAAATGTCAAGAACTAACAAATAACACTTACAATTCACATATCAATACCGAGAATATTGAATGTCAACAACTCGTATTAAAATGTCAACAACTAACGAATAATACTTACAATTCACATATCAATATCGAGAATATCGAATGTCAACAACTCGTATTAAAATGTCAACAACTAACAAATAATACTTATAATTCACATATCAATATCGAGAATATCGAATGTCAACAACTCGTATTAAAATGTCAACAACTAACAAGTAACACTTATAATTCACATATCAATACCGAGAATATCGAATGTCAACAACTCGTATTAAAATGTCAACAACTAAGAAATAACACTTACAATTCACATATCAATACCGAGAATATCGAATGTCAACAACTCGTATTAAAATATCAAGAACTAACAAATAACACTTACAATTCACATATCAATACCGAGAATATCGAATGTCAACAACTCGTATTAAAATGTCAACAACTAACAAATAATACTTATAATTCCCATATCAATATCGAGAATATCGAATGTCAACAACTCGTATTAAAATGTCAACAACTAACAAATAATACTTATAATTCACATATCAATAGCGAGAATATCGAATGTGAACAACTCGTATTAAAATGTCAACAACTAACAAATAACACTTATAATTCACAACTAAGGGAATTGTTGTTGACATGGTTTGTACGTGTACTTGACATGGCTTGTACGTGTAGCTGATATATTATATACCGTAGTTGACATGACTTGTATGTGGAGTTGAGACGATATGTACTGTAGTTGACATGACTTATACGTGCAGTTGACACGATATGGCTTGTACGTGTAGTTGACATGGTTGTAAGTGTAGTTGACATGACTTATAATTGTTGTTGACATGGCTTGTACGTGTAGTTGACATGACTTGTATTAAAATAACACTTATAATTCACATTTTAATACTGAGAATATCAAATGTCAACAACTCGTATTAAAATATCAACAACTTATAAAATTCATACAGATAAACTTCTAAACCATGTACATGCCAAAAAAAATGACACGAAATCAAACATTTAAAACTTGAAGAAACACAAAAAAGAAAAGAAAAAATAAAGTAAGAAAGAAAGAAAGAAATGCATTTGTTTTATTGCAACAGACATAGCAACTGCATTATAACCCTCAATGAAACATTAATAACAGAGTGAAAAAGTTAATTCAAACGATAATTGAAGTGCAACTGTGAAGAAACCAATCCGTTTCCAACTCAATTCAAATGAAACAGCTACTCGATGGATTATTCATGAGAAAACTCCAAAACATATTCCAAAAACATCAACTCGCACCTTCAAACTAACACAATTAACAATTACTTGTTTAGCATAATGAAACAACTACTCGAAATCGAAAGCATAAGGAGGAACAACAAACCTGAGCCATAGGTTGAGCCGGAACGACGAGTGTGCCGACTGCATCAACGAGTAGAGCATTATGCGTCAATCCACCGTACAAAATTCCTCCTATATTCCTCGTAGTCTTTAATAACAACTTGTATATCAAATGTTAACAGTTTGTCAACAACTTGTATATAGTGTCAACAACTCAAAAACAATTCTCCCTCATAGATTTTAAGCTGAGTCTTATGAAGAGAAGAACCAGTTCATAAATTAACTAATGGCCCTACAAGAACAGCATCAGCAGCAGACTCCTATTTCTCAGTTTCTGGTCTAGAAAATAGAGTTAAGATAAGTTACTCCACAGATAAAGTAACTAATCCATGCTATCAATAGTCTCCTAGCAAGTTTATCATAAAATTAGAGTGGTATCACTTGGCTTCCAAAAAATTTCTCAAAGTGCTGATTATTTTCATATTAGTATACACCAGAACTAATCAACAAAATATAAGAAGCAGATATACATATACATCACTTTTGAAAACTCGAAAATTATAAGAATTGACCTTATTGCGATATACAAATTTGAGAGATGAGGATTGAGCTTTTGTCGTTTAGAGACTCTCAAATGGAATTCTAAATCCAGTGAGCAACCATCATGCAACTCATGTTCAGTGATCCAAGCAGAGCAATGAAAATAAATAAAATATGGAAGTAAAATTTAAACAAGCATATTTCCAATTCATATCCAGACTATCATTATCTACCAAAAGAATCTTACACCCGCAAACAAACTTTCCGGAAACGACAAAATCAGTGAATATAATTCATGAGTTGAACATGCCACTTCAATCCAAAACGAGAAGACCATCATCAGTAGTATTTTTTGCGGCTCTGCACATCATCAGTAGTATTTTTTTAAGCTTGATTCAAGCTACTGTAAATTTGTGAAAAATCATCAAGTAATCAACACTAATTCGACATCTAATGCCAGATTCATACACGAGCTTAAATCACTGAGCAGAAATCAACCTCTTCTTGTGCATATACACATTCACTAGTCACTAATTTTGTTCTGAGAAATCTGAGGCGATTCATTAATGGCAGAATTCTCAATTTGACTGCTAGAAAACGAGCAGTTGAAATCCAGTACATTCGCCGGCGTCAACAGCCCCGACGCCGCCGCCATCACATCGTAACAATGCAGCAATTCCTCCTGCCACCAAAATAAAAATGGGTAACTGCTTTTAAAGTCACCAACTTTCCATGAATTCCGGTTTTTCCCACAAACTTTAAAAAGTTCGTGTAATGTCACGAACTTTATTGTCGGTTGCCATTTTCCCATGTCAGGTTTTCCGGTGTGATTCAAACTGTTCGTTTCCTATTAAGACAATGTCCAAATTCTTTTTTTCTTATTATCGTTATCTTCTTTTTTGAAATAGCTTTGCGTGGGTACCTTGTACGCCTCAATCGAAACTCGGATGAAGAAGTTATGGCCATTTGATGAAGGCTGCGACCTTTGTGCGACCTTGTACCATCATAATGGCCATAACTTCTTCATCCGAGTTCCGATTGAGGCGTACAAGGTACCCACGCGAAGCTATTTCAAAGACGAAGATAGCGATAGTAAGAAAAAATAATTTGGACATTGTCTTAACAGAAAACGAACAGTTTGAATCAGACCAGAAAACTTGACATGGGAAAATGGCAACCGACAATAAAGTTCGTGACATTACATGAACTTTTTAAAGTTCGTGGGAAAAACCGGAATTCATGGAAAGTTGGTGACTTTAAAAGCAGTTACCCCAAATAAAAATAAAAATAAATTAATCAACAGCATTGTGAAATTAACCAATTTTGACTGATTAATTTCAATTTTTGGACCTTAATCACATAGCTGCAGCTGCAGCTAGCATCTCTGGACGGTTGAAACTACACCGGGAAAAACTCGTGAGACGCGACGAGCAGAGCCGACGCCGAGACTACCGACGGCTTGAACTCGAGTAATTTGATATCTAATTTAAAAAAACAATTAAAAAATCAATAAAAATTGTGTAAACTGATAACTGATTGATCGATCAATTGATTGATGAGAACCGTTTTGCGATTTGAAGATGATCTGAGCTCCTCTGTTCTTCAAAGCCTGAATCGATCTCTCGTCGTCGCCGGAATTGAAGAGCGAGAGAAAAAATTGAGGAACGAGAAAGGATTGACTGAGCGCATCCGCCATTTCAGAGCTCCGAGGATCAGCATCTCCATTCTCTCGATCGTCGCGGAATTGAAGATCAAACCTCCGTGGTTATCTTGCAATTCATTCCCTCTCTCCTCAATTTCATCGGGAACGACGAATTCCCCAAATTTGGCCCCGGCAGCGGCAGCGCCGCCCTCACCACCGCAATCGACGATCCCGCCTGATTCAGCCGGATTTTCTGCACAAAATCAGCCGATCACTCGCAGACCTCTCACCCGACCTCGATGCCGCGATTATCGCCGCCGTTGCCGCACTTGCCGAGCAGCGACCGCGCCGACTTACCGATGGAGACGATTTCACCACCGCGGCGAAGGCGAGAGATTACTCCGACGAAATTGGATATGGATTTAGAACTCCGCCGCCTTGCGTGAGAGATTGGCAAATAAGCATAAAATTACTATTATGCCCTTTCATATTAAATTAATTTAAAAGTATTTGTTGTGTGGCAAAATCTGGACCACTCATTTATTAAAAATGAGTGGCTGATATTGCATCTCATTTCTCAATTAGCCTAAATAATCTCATTTGATCACATCCCTATATATATATAAGTTTGTGTTAAAATGACAATCCCTCTTAAAGTGACACTGTGACACCACTTATACAACAATATTATAAACGCTACACAGCAATATTCAATACGCTAGACAGCAATCAGCAATCTATAGATTGTTGTATAGCGTGTTAGATATTGCTGGACAAGAAAATTTGTTGTATAAAGAGCAACAAATTGCTGGCCAAGTTTTTCAACTTTTTTTTGCCACGGGGCAGCTTATTATTCGTCCACGTGTAAAATGATTGGCTAGGAATGATGGTATGATGTTATTTTAAGGGGTGGTGGCACCCTAACATGCCTCCATATATATATATATATTCACAATTTACATAAAATAATTGATATCAAATATATATAGATAAAAAACAAATTATATTGTGCTTAAGAATGTTAAACATGAAAAATATATCAAGGGATATATTTATGTAAAAGATCCAGAACACCTTTATATTGCCGGAACCACTACATATATAGCTGCAAATACAAAAAGTCACATATAAATGAAATCTTAGAAACTTCAGATGAGCTTACCATACGCGGCCTACGGGCCTAGCCATCATGTTCGGAAGCGGATCATAGTACATCGATAGGAAGGTTCTATAAAGCAAGAGGTGAACCATTAGATTCCATATGGGGTAGAGCCCAATAAATATGGATGGCAGGCAAGAGCCAAATCCTATATCAGTTCCCCACGACTCTAGTTGACAAATCCTTCAAAAACGTTCACTTCTACTTTTACAAATAGAAATAAATTTTTTTTTCACTTCCCTAATTTAACATCAGAAAATTTATAATAGCATTATTGTTATTTTTTTCCAAAACTTAGCATTTTTTTTGGGTAAATGAATGTAAATTTAAAGATTAAGCTTCCGAGAATATAAAGAAAAAATTCTCATTTTTGTATATGTATCGTGGCTTTAAATGCAACCCATAACAGTTTGCGCCAACATAAAAAACAATTGAGATTTTTCATTCAATTTTTTGATGTGCTAGTATTCCACGTTATCAATTCTTTTTTGCGATTTTTTCCGCTCTTTATTTTTCGATTTCAGTCCCTTGTATGTAGTTATATTTGATAATCAATTAGTATCTCATATATGATTATTTGTTAATAAATATTATTAATATAGTATTAAATTTATGAGCAAGACACTTGTATAAAATGAACATAAACTATAAAACTACTAATAAGATGTCAATACTTTAGAAATGCAAAAGAGTGGTAATTAATAGAAACTTACTCTCATGCAGTTTTTCATGAAAATGTAAAATTTTAAATCAGATAAGAAGATACCAGAAGGGGCAAAAATCGATTAAGAAGCAGAGCTCGAAAATACGGTAAAGAAACTCTCACCGCCTTCTCTTTGAGTTTGTTTTGACCATAAAATTCAAGCCTCCAGCTAAAATTATCCATTGAAAGCCCCTCCTTCATGCACCTCAGATTCTCAAACACCTCTTCTATCAGTATATTTTCCTACCAAAAAATAAAAACCGATTTCAATCGCCAATCACATACCAAACTTGAAAAATTGAAAACAGAGAAGCAAAAAAATTACCTAGGACAAATCTAGAGATAATATCACCAGCAATATATATTAGATGGCATACAATCCATACAGCAAGCCTTGGATTCTACTAAATACCAAAATTTGGATCATAATATAGCTTACTCACTTTTTTACTCATTAATTATCAATCATCGCTCACTATCCTATGGTCAATGTTGAATTCTGAGTGGGATCTAGAGCGTAGGAAGGCGTGAATTAAAAGGACTAAGGGTGTGTTTGGGAGCATGAAATTGGAGGTGTGGAATTGGAATTGGAGGCTCCTATGTTTGGCACTACAAAAATGTTTGGATTTGGAATTGAATTCCAAATCTTCTAATTCTACCATTTGAATTCCATATCAAAAGTAGAAAATTTGAATTCCAAAAAGTCATAAAATTAGATAAATTCACTATATATCCACAACAAACACTTCACACACTCTTCACACACTACACACATTTCACACACTTCACACACTACTCACATTTCACACGCTACACATTTTTCACACACTACACACACTTCACACACTACACACTTTTCACACACTACACATACTACACATATTTCACACACTACACACATTTCACACAATACACATTTTTCACACACTACACACTTTTCATATATTTCACACTCTACACACATTTCACATATTTCACACAGTACACACATTTCACACACTACACACACTTCACACATTTCACACACTACACACATTTCACATACTACATACACTACACATATTTCACACACTACACACATTTCACATATTTTACACAGTACACACATTTCACACAGTACACACAGTACACACATTTCACACACTACACAATTTCACACACTTCACACACTACACATTTCACACACTACACGCATTTCATACATTTCACACACTGTACACATTTCACATACTCCCTCCGTCCCATTAAATATGCAACATTTGCTTTTCGGCATGAGATTTTATGTAGTATTATTTTGTGAGTTAATGGAAAGAGAGTAAAATTAGAGAGAAGAAAAAGTAGAGAGAGTATTGTTACCATTTATAGATACGTTTCATTTTTAATGGGACAAACCAAAAAGGAAAACATTTCATTTCTAATGAGACAGAGGGAGTATTTCATACACTACACACTTTCACATATTTCACACACTACACACACTTCACACACTTCATACACTTCACACATTTCACATATTTTACACACTACTCACATTTCACACAATACATATATTTCACATATTTCACACACTACACACATTTCACATACTACACAATTTAACACACTACACAATTTAACACACTACACACATTTCACACTCTACATACACTACACACATTTCACATTTTTCACACACAACACACACTACACACATTTCACATATTTCACACATTTCACAAACTACACACATTTCACGAACTGAAATTTCAAATTCCATTCTGTATTTTAGTTCTTTGGTTAGTTCAGTTTAAACTTTTTGAAAATTTTAATTTTTTGATACAGTTCGGTTGGGATCGAAAAAAATCTAAAAATAAAAAAAATCCAAAAATTGGATGCTTGAAATATGTGAAATGTTGAAGTGTGAGAAATGTGTGTACTGTGTGAAGTATGTAAAATGTGTGTAGTGTGTGTAGTGGGTGAAGTATGTGAAATGTGTGTAGTGTGTGAAATATGTGAAATGTGTGTAGTGTGTGAAATGTGTGTAGTGTGTGAAATGTGTGAAGTGTGTGTAGTGTGTGAAATGTGTGTAGTGTGTGAAATATGTGAAATGTGTGTAGCGTGTGAAATATGTGAAATGTGTGTAGTGTGTATAGTGTGTGAAATGTGTAGAGTGTGAAATGTGTGAAGTGTGTGTAGTGTGTGAAATATGTGAAATGTGTGTAGTGTGTGAAATGTGTGTAGTGTGTGTATTTTGTATAATGTGAGTGTGAGTGTATTTTGTATATAGTTGTATGCATAAATTCTTCAAATTCAATTCCATATCAATTACTTCATTTTACCAAACATAGGATTTGGAATTGAATTCTAATTCAATTCCACAGAATTTCAATTCCAATTCTGTGCTCCAAACGCAGCCTAAACGTAATTGTGCCCTAATATTGTCAAATAACACCTAACGGCTAGTAATTTCCATTCAATTAAATGGATTGCATTACTTAAGAGCATTAAATTTGATAGTTACTAGAGTGAAGGGAGATGTTTTCCATGATTGTATTACCCTATAAAATGGGGCTCTTGTATCATTCTAAATACACATAAAAAGAAATACAACAAAATATTTCCTACTCTCTACAACTTTGCCACCATGTTGTATCTTCAATACAATGCCTCTCTCGATTACCATCTTTAAGATGGTATCAGAGCAGGTTGCAACGGTGTGTGACTCAGAAAAATCTCATCACCGTCCCTGATATACCTTTCCCGGTCATTTATAAACCTGCAAATAAGAAAATAAGCCATGTCAGAATCTGACTCAGAAGCTACCAACCAACCATTGATGAACTTCCTAGGAGAAATCGCTGCGCAATTGGCAGAATTCCTTAGGCAGATCAACTTTCAACCAAAAGCTCCAGATTAGCCGCCACCACCACCTCCACCCTCAAATCAACCAGAATCACTGGGTGAGGTACACATGCAAAGCAAACTCAACAGAGACAACTACTCCGTCTGGACAACTCTGATGAAACGCGTAATTGGAGAAAAGGGTCTGTCGTCTCACATCAATGGAGTTACAGACCCACCTTCGACCAGTGATACCGGATACGCAAAATGGGAGCAGTGGGATAATTGCTGCTTCAATTGGATAATTAAGAACATTGATGCCAAACTCGTCAATGAAGTTTCACAGTATGCGACGGCTCGAGACCTGTGGGAAGGTCTAGCCATCACATATGGAAGCGGGACTGACCCCTTCCAAGTTTCAGATCTACACCGTCTAGCCTACAACATGAAACATGGAAGCATGGGTCTTGAGAGTCTGTGGAATAAGCTCCAAGACCTCTGGATGACCATCGATGAAAGGGATCCGAATCCAATGGATACCCCATCAACCATCGAGAAGTAGAACAAGATCAACCAGAGGCATAGGTTGTACCAATTCCTATGGGCTCTAGACGATAGATACGATACAATTAAAAGAGAAATCTTGAACAAAGATCCATTACCCACTGTGCGAAGTGCATACGGGTTAGTGAGGCGCGAATCTGCCAACAAACGGGTCCTAAAACCCTCCGGCGATTCGCGTGAAACCGGCATCAGAGTCGGTTTAGCAGCAACTGACCGGAGCAGACCACCACCGCCGCCAAAAACCTCTGCAAATCCCAACAAGAATAGACTGACATGCAGCCATTGCGGTGGAAAGAAGCACACGACAGACACACCTTCTTCCACCTCCATGGATTTCCCGATTGGTGAGAAGATATGAAGAACAGACAGAATCGGAACCAGAACGGAAGGGGCAGAGGAACGGTGGCGGCGGTCGTGGGGGACCGCGCTACCAACACCGACAACGCGGCGCTGATGAGAAAAAGACGGTCGCCTCGGTTTCGGTTGCTAGGGTGTGGTCCGAAGGTATTACGGCACCGATGGCCGCCATCACCGATAGGACGTCGGCGATCTCAGAAGAGGAGGAAGAGAGGGCGGCAGAAATTAGGGTTGGAGGAGAAACGACGCCGATTAGGGTTGGGAGAAATGGGAGTGTTTTCACTTTAAATACCCCCAACTCTCCTAAGTCCGAAACCCCCCTCCCCCCCCCCTCAACTTTCAAAAATACTGCCCCAAACCCCACTCCAAACCCACCTCTGTTTTTTACCCCCTAGCTTCCGAAAATACCAAAATTAACCACCAAAAATTCCGAATTAACCCCACAATTCCCGTAAAATCTCATTTTAACCCCACCAAACCCAAAAATTTCCAAATTGACCCTGAGAGTCTCCAATTTCAGCCCACTCTACCATGTCAAAACTCGTTTAAAGCCTTGACCTACTCTTTTTCCACGAAAATTGAGGATAAAGAAAAGCAATGGATCTTTGACTGTGGTGCTACCGACACAATCTCATTTGACCCCTCTGATTTCCTAAATATATCGAAATCCACTAAAACCTATGTCTAAACGGCCAGTGGAGATTTAGCTCAAGTATAGGGGGCGGGCACCATCGTTATTTCTCCAACTCTCCGCCTCTCTAACTGCCTTTTCGTCTCTACTTTTTCTCATAAGCTCCTATCAGTTAGTTTTGCTACAAGGGAACTTGGATTCAAGTTACTAATGCAACCTCGTTTTTGCATGCTACACGATATCAAGACGGGGACGATAGTTGAGCGTGGCACTGAACGAAGTGGGCTGTACTACGTGGATGCGATGGCCCAACAAAGTACGACGTTACTTGCTCACAGAAAAATTGACAAACAGGCTTGGCTGTTACACCGTCGGTTAGGGCATCCTTCCATAGGATATCTTAAGTTATTGTTCCCTAAGATAGTCTCGGGTGTGAATTCTCTTGATTGTGAAACTTTTCATCTGGCTAAGAGCCATCGTCATTCTTATAAGTTGAATAATACTCGAGTACTTACTCCTTTTGCCTTAATTCATTCGGATGTTTGGGGTCCCGCTCCAATCTGTGGAGGTCAGGGTCTTCGTTATTTCCTTCTTTTCATAGATGACTTTTCTCGTATGACTTGGGTATATTTCCTAAAAAATAAATCCAAAGTTTTTGAAAAATTTACCATATTCTACAGTCTTGTCCAAACCTAATATAACCAGACAATCCAAATCCTACTGTCAGATAACGGGGGGAGTGGAGGAGGAATACATCAATACGAACATGAAAACCTTCTTTACTGGAAAAGGGCTTGTCCACCAAACTTATTGTGCCTACACACCTGAACAAAATGGGTTAGCGGAACGAAGAATAGGTACATACTCGAGACTACTAGGGCCCTTCTCATTGAATCCACGATTCCCACATCTTTTTGGCCAGAAGCAATTGCTACAGCAGTCTACCTTATGAACCGTCTCCCAACAGGTATCCTTAACTTCAAAACACCTATTGATACCTTTATCAACCATGAAGTCATACAAAAACCAACTTCTCTTACCCTTGACCCAAAAATTTTTGATTGTACGGTCTTCGTCCGTATCCCAAAACATGAGCGTACCAAATTCTCCCCATGTGCAGTTAAATGTGTGTTCCTAGGGTATGGAGTCAACCAAAAGGGGTACTGGTGCTATGATCCTTTAACCAAACACATGTACACAATTATGAACTGTGACTTTGTTGAGAATGATTACTATTATAGGCAATCCAGTGGTCAGGGGGAGAGTCAAACAAAGTCCAATTAACGACCCACTAAACTGGCTATACATCCTTTCTCAACAACCTAAGCCTACACATAAGGAATCCGACCAAAAGGAAAATGAGAGCAGAGTAGAATCCAACCCTGTCACAGAAAATAGTCCACTAGAAGAAGTTAGCTAAACCAATGGGCCATCACATTTCACTGGTCAGATCACTGAGTTCGGAAATAACAACCATCCATCAACTCTGTCTTCGAATCCTGAGGTAAACGACTTTGAAACCAACTACTCAGTTCCATTAAATTATACTGACACTGACAGGATAAACGAAGACAGTGAAGACAATGGCCAGATCGAGAATACAGGGCGGTATGAACTACCACATAGAAGCACGAGGGGAATACCTCCCAAGAGATACTCTCCAAACTGGAAAGGGCGGAAAACAAAATATTCAATAGCAAATATAGCCCAAGGCCACCTCACGGAAATGACTCGAGCTTTGAGGCAGCTCTATATGAGGAAGAAGAAATTCCCCAATATTTTGAAGAGGGGATCAAACACAAACATTGGAGAGAAGCTATGAAGAAAGAAATTGATGCCTTGATAAAGAACGAAACTTGGGAGAAATGCACTTTACCAAAGGGGAAGAAACCAGTCGGATGTAGATGGGTCTTCACAATCAAAAGACGTGCAGATGGATCAATCGAGAGGTACAAGGCACGATTGGTGGCTAAAGGATACACTCAAGTTTATGGAATCGATTATGATGAAACTTTCTCCCCAGTTGCCAAGCTGAACACGATCCGAGCACTACTATCAATTGCAGCTTGTAAAGATTGGCCGTTACATCAATTTGATGTGACAAATGTCTTTCTACACGGAGAGTTAGAGAAAAGCAAGGAAGTTTACATGGCAATCCTACCAGGATTTGATGGCGAATTTGGCCCAAAACAAGTGTGCAGATTGAAGAAGAGTTTGTATGGACTAAAGCAATCTCCAAGAATATGATTTGGAAGATTCTGTTAGGTTTGGTATACTGAAAAGCATGTTTCGAGCAAGTTTCGCGCGAATAGAATCTTGCTTGTATACGTAAAACTCTACAATCCACTTTTAACCCGATTCGGTATTATTCGAGCAGTCTCGCATGAATAGAATCATTATTATTATTATTATTATATTGTATTTGCTTGTGCATTTATAAGATGTTTTAAAAACATTTAAATGCATAAGAAGTAAACAAAGTCTAAGTCTTTTGCTTAGTAGACCGGTTGTGGGCGTCGTCCACTTTAAGGTAACACGGTCGGATCTATGCAATGTTTTGCAAAAGAAAAAGAAGAATTTCACAACCTAGATAGGCTTTGGCTACCTATCGTGAAAAGTTGCAATGTCAGTCCGCATATTTCTAAGCCTTACTGAAATAAGATGACATTTGTGGGGTATAGCACTGAACGGATCTAACAGCAAGACGTGTCTTTATGCTATCTACTGAAACACTAGGTCTTGATAAAATACTATTTCTTAATCTACATATGTTAGCATTGAGCATACGGTATTGATTATGCACTACTTTGACTTATCAAATGGTGCGGGTTTTTCGCATCCCAATAATCCTGATATATTGGGTAGTGGTGATTAATATCTAGCGGTGCTAGGATTGCTATTATGTTGAAACGTGCGCGAGGTGAGTCTCGTTTGATAATGTCCTCAAGAGGAGCTCGAACAAGGTTTTATTATTCGGAAAACTGGCCAGTTGGAGTTTTATTACTCTATGAATAATAAATAAATGTTTCTTGCTAAGTCCACTCTTGGAATTAATAAGATATTAATTAATTAAGTCCATAGCAGACATTAATTAATTAATGGACATTTATATCTTAAGCGCGAGAAATAAATAATAAATAAAGTGGAAACCCGAATTACTTGTAATTTCGGATTTGGATGGGGAAAGTTCAATATTACTTCTGTAGTGGTTGCTCGTAATATTCCAATATAAGCTTGTATTAAATTGTTGGTTCAATTTAATTAGTAAAAAGCTAATTGGGCGAGCCCATATCCAAAATCTTCCATAGATCCCTGTCTGGGCCCAAAAGAAACTTAATATAAATAGGAGAATAAAGGAGACAGAAATCATTATTATTAATACTCATAATTTTCGTCCCCCTCTACCTAGAGGAGTTCGAATTTCTCTCCTAATTGGAGAAGGATTTCTTTGTCTTCTTTATTCGAGTCCTAGTATTTTGATAAGATCAGCCCACCCTGATATCGAGATACAGTTCGGGAACCAGAGAGAAGATCTGTGGTCTAGTATTGAAGATCATCACGTGGAGAAAGCGCGAGCAATCAAAATCGATAACTCTAAACCGTAGAATTCATGTTTTAGGATTTACTATCTTTAAGCATGAATTATTTGCGTTCTAGCATGCAATTATCTGTTTAACATGTGAATTGATTAATCGCATAATCGGTCAAATAGATCGTACGTCTGATTTATTTGTTTTGTACAAGTCTTCCGCTGTGCAAGGGGCACCAAACCCCAACAGAATCTGCCAGGTAATGATCAAGCATGGATTCAAAACAGAGTCTCTCTGATCATACACTTTTCACAAAGAGAAGGGGAGATAAGATAACATGTCTTATCATCTATCTGGACGATATGATTATCACATGGGATGATGTAGAAGAAATCAACAACCTCAAAACCAACTTGTTCAAAGAATTTGATATGAAGGATCTTGGTCCCCTCAAATACTTCTTAGGGATAGAAGTATTGAGATCAGGACATGGAATTTTTCTGAGACAGAGGAAATATGTACTTGATCTTTTGGCAGAAACTGGACTCCTAGACTGCAGGCCTGCTGAAACGCCTATGATAAAAAATCATGGGTTAAAGATAGTCGAAGGAGCTAGATCCGCAGACCGATAGAAATACCAAAGATTAGTTGGGAAACTAATATATCTTCTCATACCATGCCCGAGATCACATATGCAGTAGGAGTCGCCAGTCAGTTCATGCACCAACCTCAAGAAGAGCATATGGATGCAGCCCTCAGGATTGTAAGATATCTTAAGGGCACGACAAACTATGGAGTTTTCTTAAAGAAATTAGATGATCTCGAGATCGATGACTATACAGATGCCGATTGGGCAATCCAGTCGACAGAAAGTCAACCGGCTGATACTTCACATTCGTAGGAGGCAACCTAGTTACTTGGAGAAGTAAGAAGAAAAAGGTTGTAGCTCTATCAAGTGCGAAAGCAGAGTTTCGAGGCATCAAGAGTGGACTCATGGAGATCATGTGGCTAAGACGGCTACTCACTGAAATCGGTTTTTCACCAAACCGTAAGAGCGAGCTATTCTGTGATAATAAAACCGCAATCAGCATATCAGAAAATCCAGTACAACACGACAGAACCAAGCTTATGGAGGTCGATTGTCACTTTATTAAGGAAAAATTTGAAGGAGGAATTATCGAATTCCCATTTGTTCGATCTGAAGAGCAGCTGACAGATACTTTAACTAAAGTCGTGAATCCGAGAAGCTTCAAAGAAATTCTAGCCAAGTTGAACATTGGAGATACTGATAAGGTTAATTTCATGCATCGGTTATATGGTGAAAAGCGTTACATTTTGCTGGGTCTAACACGATTTATAAGCCAGGTGTGTGACAGAATCGCTAGATCAAGGAGGTGTTGAAGGAAACAATCTAGCGAAGGAATGAAGTAAAAATGAGCAGAATCTAAGGAAAAAGAAGGCGTGAAGGAGGGAGTCAGTAGCTGAGGGCAACAAAGTCTATCTATACCTCGCTGGGCCTCACTCCAACGCCTATAAATAGAGGAGCATGCAACACACAAATCATCACTCTTTTTTCACTCACTCTTAGCTCACACACATAACACACACTTGGGAATGGGAGATCTGGGGTAGTTTCGGTTCCGAAGGGGTTTATTTCTTCAGAATTTCAGTCGCAACACCGTCCGCATGAGGGCGAAGATACAATCTCTTTAAATTTCAGTTTGTTTGCACTTTTACGGTCGAACTTCACTTTTGGGAGTCGATTCGGTTGTTGATGCTACTGATTATCCATTCACTTCTGTTTGTTTGCGTTTATCTGTGATATTTCAAGTTGATCCACGTAGATCCTGCTGTTGAGAGTTTATTTTTTTAACAAGTTATATGTCGATCTCTGTTTTTGCTGCTGTGGTACTCGATCTGGGAATTTGGTGATAGATCTGTGGTTTGTTGATTGATTGGAGGTTGTTGTTTAAATCTGAAGTTATGAAATGTTTCTTTTGGTTGGAGTTTGTGTCGGACGCTTGGATCCGGAGTGGATTTAGCGTCTGAGGTTGGATCCGAAGTGAGGAGGTTGAGTTGTGCATGGATTTTGAGTTTTCCGCTTGCTTTCTGTTTTACTTCGTCTAGCATCTGTAGATCTGTTTAGTTCTTCATTGTTACTCATTAAAATGGTTTAGATTCAGTCTGCTCTGTTCCGATTTGGTTCATGTTGTTTTTTCTTCTAAGTTTTTACGCAATTTGGTTGAAGAAGATGATGTCGCTGTTAGTTAGTACCAGAGTTAGTTGTTTTGCCATCTTTTCGTCCGTACTCTGCTTTTTCAGTCATGGTCCCCACAGTCAGTTTGTTTCCCAGGTCTAGGTAATTAGAGTAGTTTCTTAGATCTAGTGATTGTTCGGTTAATTTTCGTGCATGCTTTTGTTGTTTCGCCTAGGTCTAGCTGTTAGCATAGTAGTTTTAAATTCCCAAGTTAAGTTTATTTTCCTCAACCCAAGAAAAATGCGTGGCAGCAGCCAACCCCAAAAACAAGTCCAAATCCTTGAACATGATTATTACGCATCCATCTCTGTGGGATCGATCCCTACTTCCCTATGCTAGGTTTAGTAAAGTGGTTGAGGGTTTTTGAAAGAGTGCTCTGTGTGTCCGACGACCAACGAGTTCCTAGACCGCGTGATCTAGAGGATTTGCTGGACCAAGGAAACCTGTTATATTTTTTCTGTGCGCACAGCGTGTTTACCAACACATACATATAGCTCTTTTCAGATACCCTTGCTCAATTTGAGGGGGAGTGTCAAATAACACCTAACGGCTAGTACCATTTACCAACAAATTGGTAATTGCCATATCAATTAAATGGTATTGCATTACCTGAGAGCATTATATAATTGATAGTTACTAGAGTGAAGGGAGATGTTTTCCATGATTGTATTACCCTATAAAATTGGGCTCTTGTATCATTCAAAATACACATAAAAAAGAAATACAATCAAATATTCCTACTCTCTACAACTTTGCCACCATGTTGTATCTTGAATACAATGCCTCTCTCGATTACCATCTTTAAGAAATTTAATTGAAATGAAGGATTGTTATAGCCGAGAATTGTACTAACCGGAAGTTGTAGAAACTGAAATCACAGCAGGGGAAGGCGGCACTGACGGGGCTAGAGCGTCGATAGCGGCGACGGAGCTGGAGCGGAGACGACAGCGACGGAGCTGGAGAATTTAGAGTACAAGAAGGTGTGAATGAAAATGAATAAACATAACTGTGCCCTAATTTTACTAAAGTGGAGGATTGTTATAGTTGAGAATTGGAGAGGAGAATTGTAATAGCTGGAAATTGTAGAAACTGAAATGGTAGCAGGAGAAGACGGCACTGACGGGGCTAGAGTCGCCACGGCTGATACGCCCGGATTTTGCACTGTTTTAAGGCCATTATTTGGTCCGTTTTTGTCATCAAAATCACTCTACATGTCCATTATTTGCATATTCTATACATTTTGGTATTTTGACGTGTTTTGTGAGAAATGTGCATATTTGAGCCGAAAAGGGGAGTAAAAACGCATAGTCTGGAAATCTGGAGTCAGACGGCGACCGGCGACCGCCGCTGAAGTTGTACTGGCGACCGCCGGCGCCCGGCGGTCGAAGCTATGTGGCGGTCCGCTCGGAAATTTACGCTAGGAGAAGAGTCTCGCCCGGCGACCGCCGGAGGACATGCGGCGGTCCGCCACCGAAGGGTCAGAGTCTCGGACTCCAACGCGGCGACCCGCCGGCAAGGTACGGGCGGCCCGCCGGAGAAAGGCGGCGAATCCGACCAGCCTTAGATTTGCTCCAAGATTTGCCAAATTTTGAAGATCTTTTCCTTCTATGATGAGGAATAATCTTCCCCTATAAATAGGACCTCAAGCTTCATCAAGAAAAGAGTTTTTTTTTTCCGACACACAACAAGAACACATTCATAGAGATCAAAAGCTAGAGTACTTCAATTGTGCAAGGAGTTGAAGAAGGATTTCAAGAACATCAAGAACGACAAGGATTCAACCTACGAGTTTTATTTGCTTTAGTTTTATGTTCAAATTGCTTTCCCT
>NC_062970.1:16514764-16646749 GCF_023119035.1 Salvia hispanica
CTCTTTGTCTTGCTTTTCATGTACGTCGGTTTCTGGTGCTGGTATCTCTTCCTGGGCAGTAGACAGGCGCTCTCGGGCTTCAACGACCGCCTCCTCTTTTGGCCCTTCAAATAGGTTCTCCCCAGGTTTTGTAGGAGTCCCTTCTTCCTGGCTAGTAGCGGTAGGCGATTCTGATTCTGTAATTGGGTGGCTTTCCTTCTGGGCAATAGTCAAGTCGGGATTCTCCCCAGGTTTTGTAGGATCCTCCTGATCTTCATCGCTCGAAATCTCCATTTCCTTAAATGCAGTGGTTGCCCCTGTCTTCTTTGCCATCCCATGCCCGAGGTATCTTTTCGATACACGCGTCGGCCTCTGCTTCTCCTTCGGCTCATCACTTAATACCAACTTCCACTTTATCTGTTCGGGTTTCGTCAAGGTTGACTTTTCTGCCACAGACTGGGCAGTAGGGACTTGTGGTTCCGTTTCCATCACTTTCTCGGACTCCCCCTTCTCTATTGGCTTGGCGGGTTCCTCCTCTGGTTCTCTTATCGGCTCTGCTGGGCTCTTATCTCCTACTGCCTCAGATGCGAGGTCTGGACCCTCAGCCATCTCGGCAGCATTCTCCTCTTCAGCTGTGGATATTGATTCTGATTCACTTTTGATGGTTGTGCAGCAATCTTCCTCAATGCTCGCATCCAAGTCAACAGGCAAGGCAGTGGTTAATCCTGAATGAGTGGTGACTGGATCTACCCCTTCTCTCCTTAGCCAGTTGGACTCGGTGTCTTTAAACTGCGGAACACAAAAAATAAAAAAAAGTTTATTTACAATATTTACACCAAAATTCTTAACAAAAGCACATGATACGTCATCCATCCCCGGCAACGGCGCCATTTGACAAGACGAGGTTTTATATTAGGGCGGCGACTCTGAGTGTGTGCGTGTCAACTGGCCAGGAGGGTGCCTAGACCTAGCTGTGTCGTTGGGTCTGTGCCTAAAACCTCTTGTCAACAAAAATACCTCAACCCACTTCTACTGGCTAGTATAGTGGAGTAAGGGTCGATCCCACAGAGATGGATGTAGGCGAAGTGAAATTGCAAAGACATTTTGGAAGGGTTGGTTAGCTACCACGCTTTTGGGGTTGAGTTCTACCTAGGCGTAAAATTAAAATGAGACTCTACCTATACTGACCAGTAAGTAACTAAATGCTTAATGTTGTTGGATGTGTACGTGAATGTGAAAGTTGGACACCTAGTTATGCATATGAGAAACTACTAGACGAAACTTACTAAAAATGACTAGACAAAAGGTAAAGGGAATCAAAGGACATGCTGGCAGACTGGCTGCTGGGTTTGCAGAAAAGCTGAAAAAAGTGCAAGTACAAAAGCAAAAAGTAACAAAAGCAACATATCTTTGATTGTGACATTTTCTTCTTCACCAAGCTAAACTAACCAGATCTAACAAACTCCATTGATGAATGCTCGAGCTCAAAAATTCGTAAATGTAATATTTAACTTGAAATTAAGAACGAAAGCAAGAAAAACTGAAATTTACGCATACTGGTCAACAGGACAGGGTGACAGAAACAAGCAGAAACGAATTCCATGCATTTTTGAGAAACTTAACCATATTAAAACTTGTAAACACTTTTGGAAATACTATATCTAACTAAGCTAGGCAGATTCAAGCACTTAAACAACATAAAACTATCAGATCTAGCTAACTAGAGAGATTTAAAGCAATAACAAAGCTGAAACTCAAATAAAACCATAAAAACTTAACTTCATTCAAACTTTCAAACCAAAAGATGCTTTAAACAGATTAACTACTGAAATCCGAGACAAATGTAAGTAAAACAAGTTCTTAAACTAAGAAAGCATTTAAAGAAAGCATGTAAATGGCCGATGGCTTCTTCTGAGACTGGAACTGGCCTACGATGGCTGGAATGATTCAGGCATGATGACTCCCCGCCGGCTGGTGGCCGAAATCTTCATGGCAGGCTGCTGGATTTAGGGAGTGGAACTTAGAGCTAATGGAGGTATTCTCCCAAAAAGTGTTCTCAAAGTGATGATAAAAGTCAAAAGTTATTCCTCCTTATGTTCAACTCCTATTTATAGGGTGGCTTGCCCTAATTTCTAGGGCTGCCTCTTCATGCGAAATAACAATTTTGCCCCTCTTTAGTAGTTGATTGTTCCAAGCAAGTCCTTCTTTCTCGTGTCCAGTTCCGTGGCATCCATCCTGGCTAGTTTGCACCTTTTCTGCTCATACTGACCAGTTTGCACACTTTTGCTGCTTTTTCACCCGAATTCCTTCTAATCCTTTTCATCTGATTTAGTACCTCAACCTGCACACTTTAACAACTATTTTGCAGTTATTATTCAATAAAGCACGTTATATTGACCAGTAACCAAGGGTTAGAACGAGACTCATCACCCACCCTATAGTTGCTTCGTCTTCATAGAGAAGAAATGAGGAAGAGAATTAGAGGAATAGGGTGTAGGAGGTGAAATCATTTCAGAGAAGAGAGCTTCCTTGAGAAAATTGAAAAGAAAAAAAGTTTGGAAATACAATGGAGAAGAGAACACGGCGGCGCTACGTTGTTTTGATTTAGTAAACCTAGCGGTTTGGTTTAATTTTGTTTTATTATAATTTATTTAAGATATTTCACGTGTTCTTTTTTAGTTTAATTGTATTTTATTATTAGTATGACTCATTAATTTAACTTGATTTTCAGTTTAATAGTAATATGTTTTATAGTACAAATAAATTAATGGTATTCTTTAAAGTTAACAAAAGCATACTTAAAATAATAAAAATGATAAAAAAATTGCATTACATATCACTAATTTAAAATAAAATATTTTAAAATATTAAAATTGTTATATAAGTCTAAACAATATATTGTGTGACGTGTTTTTTATTTTTTCAAAATATGGATGATTGCATTAATTAATTACCATGCCTAAAAAGAATATTTAAATTATAAGTATATAGTAATTATTTAAATATTAGTACTTTATATTGTATATTAAGTAGTATTAATTATTTTCGACCCCACGAGTTCGGATTTCTGGGTCCGTCATTGTTTCGATTCAATCTGAGTTTATGTTTATAGTCATATTCGAAAGATTTCCTGAAAAAATAACAAATAGGATTATAGGAGTACTATAAAGTTTTTATTATTATTTGAAAAAATACAAAATGACTCTGTGCATATTTATTTTTCAGACCATCTTCCACATTGCTCTCATCAAATGAGGGCTAGTTAAGTGCATTTTTTGAAAAATGAATAGCTGGCGTTAATTTACTTTCAACATTTCATTTGATATGAAAGTGAGAAATTTAATTACAATATCGATAATTTGTTGTCAAAATCTATCACTATATAAAGTGAGAGTTTTCTAAAGTCAATTTTAACTGGAACATGATAAAATGTGGAAAGTTGCTCAACCAAATAGCTTAAGAGAGGTAAGAGAGGTATGGTCAATAGCTTCGGAAAGTTGCTCAACCAAATCCACCTCCCATGCAAACAAATTCCTTTACCATCTGAAGCTCCAACTCCAAGACCCATTCTCCCAAACTCCCATATCATCAATGTATCGGTTCTTCTGGTTAGACACGACACAAAGTCTAGGAAATGTGTCTTTCAAGCTCTGGCCTCCCGTCCAGTGATCTAACCAAAACCTTGTTCAATTTCCATTGTCCACTCTCATCTGGATTCCTTTGCAAGCCACCTCTGGGATTTCTTTGTTGAAAAAACTGAAATCAATAATTTGTCCCCGACGCCACCACCATTTAAAGAGCAAGGCTGCATTCCGGGTATGTATGTCCCCGACGCCCAACCCCCCTCTATCGATTGGCTTTTGGATGACGTCCCAAGCTATCAAGTTTCCACCTTTTTCCCCGATATTCTTACCCCAGAAGAAATATCTCTGGACCTGTATAATACGCCTAGCCACCTTTTTCGACATACAAAACAAACTGAGATAGTAGGTGATGCACTACTTATTAGCACTAAATATACCTGCAAGTATACAAGGTAGATCTAGTATAACTAAAGGTCAGTACCGGGTTGTCGAACACGGGGAATAAGATCACCGATTGGCTACCTTCTACTAAGCGTCAAATACTATTTGGAGAAATAGAGAATTTTTGGAAAACAATTAAACTGAAAGCAGTAAGTGGATGAATGCAACACAAACTAAAGGTCGAATAAATGACATAAGAGAATTCCAGGGATGTGCGTTCACAACTATGGTTATACAAATTCCTACTACAATACCCTAGCACAGTTTATACTTCGATAGAACGAGTCACACTAGTTATGCCCATGCGGTACAATCGTAGATTACTAACACTAGGGTTGTCAATCCTAGAATCGTAACTCCTAAAAGCTCCTAAGACCATTGTAAAGTCCCCACTCTCAATTAACAGTGCCAGTTTAAGGGATGCTAATTGTAGTGTCTATTAAGTGGATCTAACTCGCCAACCTCCTCTCACGATTATGTAGCAAGTTATATCGAATCAGCATCGAATGTATCACTCAAGCATGCAGTATTACAGAACAACTTAAGGAAGAAACGAAGTATAAACAAAATGGATATTAAATAAAAAACGGAATTGTATAAACCAAAAATAGTTACTAACATATTCCTAGAATCCTATGAATTTAGTTACACATGATAGAATAATCTAAAAACATAGTTTGAAGGGAAAACAATGTAAACATAAGAACTAAAGTGATAAAACCCAAAGGTAGAATCATGTAGCCTTGATCTTCACTTGACTTCGTCTTCAACCTCTTCCGCAGCGAAGAACTCTCAAATATCTTGCTCTAGAATTGTGAGGCAAAGAGTGTAAAAGGTGTGTGTTGAATGAAGAGGTTTAGGGGGTATATATAGGGAGTAGGTCGAATCCCATGGATAGAAGGAAAAGGTTGGCTAATTTAGGTAAAATCTGGAGAAAATCTAGGTAAATTTGTGCACCGCCTTTTCGCAGCGGACCGCTGCACCTTGGCCAGCGGTCGCTGTGCATTGTTCGAAGCCTCTGTTGATTTTGGGTAGCGGCCGCTGCATATCCTGCAGCGGTCGCTGAGTCCAGTGGCTACAGGATTTCTCGAGCGGTCGCTATACACGTCGCACCGGTCGCTGGGCGTCTTCAGACTTTACAGCATAACTTTTCCGGAGCAGACCGCTTCATGCGTAGCGGTCGCTGCGACACAAGCAGCGGGCCGCTGAGCGTCTTGAACGCTCTAGAACTCCATATTCGACTTTTTCCTATCTTTTTGACTCAAATATGCACAATTCTCACAAAACATGTCAAAATACCAAAATGGATAAAAATATGTGAAATATCGACATGAATTGAAGTTAAGCCACTTAAAATAGGAGATTGGTGGGGATAAGGGCCCTAAAATAGTGCAAAATCCGAGCGTATCAGTAGGTGGGGATATTATTGAGGACTGAATTAATGAGGACTAATCCCCATGCCTTTGAAAGGCACTTTTCTTTTCAAAGGGATAACCTCTTCTCCAGTTTGCGAATAATAGGCTTCCATGTTTCAAACCTTCCCGGACAAGCTCCCAGAGGGATTCCCAAGTAGGAGATTGGCAATTTGGCGGTTTCACATTTCATTATGGTAACTGCCTCCTTAGTCCAATCATCATCACACCCAACTGGTATAAGCACCGACTTTCAATAATTGATCTGGAGCCCTGACAACAACGCAAAACATTTGAGCAATTTTTTGTAGTTGTCGATAACTGCCCTGTCAGCTGGTGCGAATATGATGGTATCATCTGCAAATTGCAAGTTGGTGAGCCATTAACCAGAATTGACATAGATGTCGTAGATACACATTCCATGATCCACTTAGTCCACTCATCCCCAAACCCCATGCCTCGTAACGTTTCTTCCAAGAAATCCCATCGCACTGTGTCATAAGCCTTCTTGAAATCCAATTTGAGAATAGCGGCTTTGATTTTCTTCTTTCTAATCCACCAAACAACCTCATTTGCGATCAAAGCTCCATCCAAAATCTGTCTATCCTTCACAAATGTTGTATGTGATTCCCCAATCAGTTCTGGCATGACTTTAGATAGTCTCTTCGGCAAGATAATCTTGTATATACTCCCAATCATACTAATTGGTCTAAAATCTTTGATTTCTACGGCTTCATCCACTTTTGGTATCAAAGTTACCCCTATATGATTATTTTCTTCGGGCAGTTGCCCTGTTTCAAAAAACTCAAGTATCAACTTGCATATCTCCCCGCCAACGTCCTGCCAGAATTCCTTAACAAACTTGAAGTTGAACCCATCATAGCCCGGTGCTTTTGAGGAGTTGCAATCTGCGAGGGCCGAAGTGATCTCATCCATAGTTGGTTTCACCTCAAGCATCATTGATTGATCATTCTTGAGTTGTGGCACTAAGGTTCTGTCGAGGTGAATAATTGGCTGTGAATTCTACCTATACAAACCTTTATAGAACTTCAGAATCTCGATCTTGATGTCTCTTGGGCTTTTGAACATCCTCTCACCACTTCTGATTTGATCAATTCTTTTAAACCGTCTTCTTCCAATAGTCACAACATGGTAGTACTTTGTGTTTCTATCTCCTTTCTTGAGCCATCTATCTCTCGACATTTGCTTCCAATAGCAAGCTTTTCGGTCCATCCACTTATGTAACTGTGCTTCAAGAGCCATGAGTTTTGTCGTGTCGCACTCGTCTCCTCTTCCCCAGTCAATCTTATTCTGGAATCTAAGTTGTTCCACCTTAAGCTTCTTGATTGTTTCATCGATATTCCCAAAAGTTTCCTTGTTCCATTTTCTAAGCAGCTTATGGAGAGCTTTCAGCTTTCTGATGATCGGAATTTGGCCCAATCTTTTTCATTCATCCTTAACCATTTTAGTGAACCCCGGGTGCGAGAACTAGACATCTAAACTCCTGAATGGTCCCGCCCCTGTTGCACGGTTCACTAAGGATAAAGATAAATATATTGGAGCATGGTCTGAGATGGTTTCTGGGAGGGCACGTAGCCTGGCATCAGGATATTTGACACTCCACTCATGGTCGAGAAAGACTCTGTCCAGCCTGCTCCTAGAGTTTCCTCTACCCCAAGTGTATTTTCTCCCAATAAGAGGCATGTCTTGAATCATCATGTTTTCACTCCACTCTTGAAACTCTCTTATACTTCCAAAACAGCTAGCTCCGCCGTTTCTTTCCTCAACATGTCTAACTTCGTTGAAGTCCCCCATCACCAGCAAAGGTTCTTTAATCTGATCTCGAAGCCCCAATAAATCGTTCCAGAGCTGTTCGCGACCATATCTATGGTTAGGAGCATAGACTACTATGATACCACAATTAAAAGCATTAACCTTAATAATCCCTTCTAAAAGAATCCATCTTTCCCCTTTCATGAATCCTAAAATCTCAAATTTGCTTTTGTCCCAGCAGGTAATTACCCCTCCTCCATGAACAACCAAAGTGTGTTCCCATCCGATTTCCGAGAGAACCCACCAGTGCTTCACTTTAAACTCCAATAAAACCTTGTGTTTTGACTCCACCAAGCCTAACAAGAAGCATTGTTGGCCTGAAATAAGCTCCTTGATAGCCAGATCCTTTTTCATGCCCCCCACACCTCTGCAATTCCAACAAATAATGCTCATTGATAAATACACACTCATCTTTCCCCTGCAGGATCAAACTATGCCTTAAGCTTTATAGGTTGTCCTCTCTTCCTCGGTCTAGTTAAATCTGGGGCCGAAGAATCCTTTGCGAGTTCCTTGATGATTGCCTCCTCATCATCCGCACATAGCCCCAACTTTTTCCCTAGCTCCCAGGTCTCGACAGCCTCTGAAGTCTGTTGGAGCGATTTCACAGATGTTTTCCTCCTAGTAACGCTTCTTGTGTGCCTCATATTTTTGCCAAAAGCTTGAGCATTTAAATGTTGAAACTCCATCCCATATTGACCCTCTGGTGATGCAGTGGCTTCAAGTCAAAAGGTGGGTAAATTTCCATCATGTTGTGATGTTCCTGTCCACAGCCCTGGTTCGAATCTCGGTGGGAAATTTGGATCTTCGGCTCCCTCTTGGTTGATTGTGTACTCTGAAGTGGATTCAATCTCTTTCGCTTTATCTGATTCCATCTCTAGCACCCCTGATTCATGTTCCTTCGGACCTCCTTCCTTGCGGCATGAGCTATCCACCCCTTTGTCTGAATGCGCTAGACTCATCATGCGATTTCTTGGTGTTGTGGATTCCAAGGCTTCCACTGTATCACAGAGACAATTACAGACGCCGTCCTTTTGCCAATCGGCTTTGCCTCTCACCAATTGACCCTTAAATTCTGTCTCTTGTGCTTCCTGGTTCGCCTCTTCTACCGCAAATCGAGATGATGGGAGTCAAAGTGGTGAACGGGCTCTTCTGAATATTCTTTCTCCCAACTGGTTTTGAGATGAAAGGTAGGCTTCGTGTGTCTTTTGCGGGCCTCTAATTTCTCTTTTAACATGCTCTCAATTAATCTTTTCAATGTTGAAGAAGTCGCTTTCGATCAGCCATTCCAATTCATCTACTTTGCTTAAATGCTTTATTGGATCAACCAACTTTGTAGGTCTTGGGCCTTGCTTTTTTTCTAGCAATGAAGTTTTTGTTCGATTACTAGCTGTAGCGTTGGGCCTCTCCTTCTAGCCCAATTCCTACACATGAGATAGAGTGTCAGCACTTAGCTTTACACATGTAAAGTCCGCATCCTTCCCATCATTAAGCCGCCAGTGTCGTTGCGTATTCCCATAGATCTTGTCGCTCGCCGCTTGAGGGGAACCAAGGGTTTCTTGTTTGATGTGAGCCTCGTTGGCTCGCCAAGACCTCGCGACACCTCTCCGAACAAATCAGCCTCTCGCCGACCATACGGCACGCGATCGCTGTAATAAACGGGCTCTGACTTGGCATTCCTCGATTTGTAACATCTGTAACACGAACATGCTTTGGAATATGGATGAAAGTTGCAAGAACTCGTTGTGTAACGCCCCACTTTTTCGAACCCTAATTTTTGTGACGTGGAAATTTTTGCATTAAATGCCTTAAATGCTATGATATGTGAATCATTTGATGAGTGATTAATTGCATAGTGTCTATGTGACCTAATTGCATATGTGGATATTAATTGAATTGAATAGTCAACTTGTTGAAATGTTGACGTGGCTATTGAATAGTCAAAGATGTGGAAAAATGATGTGGCCGTTGAAAGGTCAATACGATGAGAAAATGAAGTGAAAGTGAAAAGGAGATGATTTTGAATATGTGAATATTTGAGGTGGAGAAATATAATTGTGGGAGAATTATTATTTATTTTCCTAAGGGATGAGTGAGAAAAATAATAGGAATATTAATTTAAAGGCATGTGAATTTTCGGCCCTCTCATTATTGGAGAAGAAATATTATTATTCTTGGATTTAATTATTTGTTTGGGATAATTATCCAAATTAAATCCAAAGTCCAAATACTCTAATTCCTACATGGAATTTTCGAAATATATATATATTGATTTTCTTGAGATTTTCGAAAATCTCATAATATTGAGGAAAGGATTATTTTTTTATTATTTTATTGATCCCTTATTTATTCTATTCCATGAATAAATATAAATATGCTAAAATATCCTAGCATATCTTACCATATCTTGCCATATCCTAATTAAATTAGGATTTGATTCAATTCTTGTGGAGAGAAGGCAAATACACGCCTATCTCCTATTTTAATTGGGGAGTATTTTATTTTATTCTTGCTCCGTGATATATTATTCTACTCCGTGAAATATTCAAATTTAATCATAGGCTATTAAAATAGCCTACAAAATTCGAAATCCTCATTCTCCTCAACTAATTCAACGCCACTTCCCCTCAAATCTCTACCATATCTTCCAAATAATTATTTATTTAATTATTCGGATATTATTTTTGGCACTCTATAAATAGGAGAGAAATCCTAAACCTAAATCATCACAAAATCGGCGCCTCCCACTACTAAAAACCGTCTCCTACTTCTCTCCCACTCTCTCCATATTTTCTTCAAGTTTCTTCAAGATTTCTTCATCAATTGAGAAGAATTCAAGTCAAATTCAAGAGTTTATTGAAGAATCAAGGCTAGTTCATTGTTTCTACCGTTCGTTTTTGTGAAAAAGGTACTTTAATTATTGATCTCTTCTTCTTCTACCGATTAATCGGTGATTCTTGAATCCACATGCATCTAGAACGAGTGAAAGGGGTTTTAATCGGTGAATTTTGGGAGAACAAGGATGTGTGTGAAATTGTGTGTGTGTATGTGCGATCGTGTGTGTGTGTGTGCACGCCTCGATCGGCGTGCACATGTGTGGTGTTCGTGTGCATGTGTTGTGTATGTGGAACACTCATGTGTGGTATGAATTATTGGTGATTTTGGAAATGATTATGTGAATGAAAATAGTATGTTAATCATACTTTGATTTTGATATTATGATTTTGAAAATAATCGATGGGAAAAAGGGAAAAATGAGAGATCATGCATGATTTAAAATCCATGTTTGAAACTGATTGGTGATACGCCTAATTTAAAGGTGATACTACGCGCTCTCAGCGTGATAAACGAGGAGAAGAGAAATCTATCGAGCTAAACCTACGAGGTGGGCTTTCTTTTAAAATAAGGACATTGTCCTAAAATGATATTGATGAGAATGAAAGATGTGTTATCATGCCTTGATTTGTTTTGTCGTGCCTATCCCTCGTGGCTATGCCACTATTGTTATAATCGAATTCGGATCCTTGTAGAGCCGCAAACTCTACTTGGGTTAGTGTACACCAATGTTAGACCGAGAGTCAGCGTACGGGTTGGCCGGTCTAGTGACCTGGATTGCGGCCGCATTCCTTGTCATGTAGAATGAGGATATGGTAAACGTCTATGAGAAAAATGGTTGCGCGACCGTGATATTTGAGAAAGAAAGATATTTTGATGCCTCGGGTCTTTCTAAAGTTAAAACCCCGATGGACATCTGGAAATGGCATGATAACTACTATATTTGTGATAAAACTGTTTTCGGCAATGAGCCCATTGAGTATGAATTATCGTACTCAGCCCTGCATGTGTTTTCCTTATGTGCAGGTTGAGTGGTGACGAGCGGCGGCGGTGTTGAGCGGGAAAAATAATAAAGAAGAAATGTTGGTACTTAAAGTGTCGTTGTGTCTTCATACATAGCCTCACTTCTTTCTTGGTCGCTTCCGCTATATTTTTATGAAAACTGATGATCTCTTGTTGAGATAAATACTTTTACGTTCGTGGGTATGTTTTGAATTATGAATCGTTAGAAACAAGTATTTTTGGGAAAAGTTTGAGAATATTTTTAGGAAACATTGATAAGTTTTTGTACGATGATCTTTATGAAAGTGCTTTGCTAAAGCACTATTTTACCTCTACTTAATTGTTCTTTAAATGCTCTGGTCAAAACCTCTTTTAAAATGAAACCCTAGTCTTGGATCTTTGTTGCATTTATGTCTACCTAGTTAACGAACGCCGCATTTATTATACTCTAAATGGGCGGGTCGTTACACGTTGTGGCCATGACATTCCTACAACTTTACAATACAGATTGATATGGATTCGACGTGAAATATGGAGGTCAATATGAAATGAATGATGCCACGATTTAGGGCGGAAACTTAATTTTATAAATCGATAAACTATTTCAAGAACGAACATGTTGCTACAAGTAATCGAAATAGGAGAGCAAGAATAAGCTTGACTCAAAAACTCACAACTTTATTCATCATAAAAAAAAACTCATGCCCCTACATTAAGAACGTAGGAGCCCTTATATAGGCTTTAAAATTGACTCCTAAATATATTAAAATCTCCTAGTGATAACCTCATATCCTAACTATAAATCTAATATATATTTTTAATAATAAATTCAAATCTAACTAAATTCTATCTAATACATAACTCACGTAAATCCTAAAATAATAAAACCTATGCATTAATCAATCAAATAATCAAAGGAGATAATTACTCTAATATATGAAATATTCTTGGCACTCTCTCCATATCTCCATTATTCACAAACTCAGCTCTTTCCCTTTTCTTTCATGTTTATCTTCCCATTTTGTCGCCAACTCAATACTTCGGGCCAAGATATACTTCCTCTTCTCGTGCGTAGCTTTGTGTTCGAGACGAGGATCACATCACTGTTCAAACATCATGTGTTCATTGTGAGGCACGTCGGCGCGTGGCGAACAAGCGTTGTTGAGTATCGCAACTGTCTCCGTTAGTGGTGAGGCTCTGTCTGGTTTCCGGCTATGGTAAGGGGCTGGCATGGAAAATGTCGATAGATTAATCATGAAGGGTAGTCCCTCGCAAACCAATTCAGTGTTCAATTCCAACATCTTCACATTAGATTCTTCATTCAAAATAATTCGGATTAAGGCCCGGTCAAAATTGTTGCCGATGTCAACCTCTAGCACCTTTCCCCAACATTTTCCAATGGAGACAAATGTTTTAACTGACCAGCTTTGTAATGGTACTCCTATGCACTGATACCATTTTCTTCACTTGTAAGAACGTTGTTTTGTTTCTTCCATTTCCTAACCTCTTTGACGTGGTCGCCCCAAATAACAGCTGCCTTTGCCAAGACCTCTTCAAGTCCTCCATTAAAGTATAAGGTTAGGATGAATTTATGGTTGCCCCATGAGATGAGATTCTCGTACTGCACATCATTCTCTTCTAAATCTCGAGCCACAGTATCAATATTCACTGTGTTTGCCGTGAATCCGATTAAGGTCCGCTTGAGCCATTCCATGTTGGTCTCAATTGTGGGGACGACTATCTGCGGACGATTCTTTGTTGTCTCGGTCCTAGTTTTATCCACCTTGTTCCCATCAACTTTCTTCTGTTGGAGATTGTCTGGATTTTTTGGATTCTTCCCGTTTCTGACCACTTCCACAAACTACCTTACATCAGTCAGTCCACTTCCTTTAAGTGGAATAAGATGGACCTTGGGCGTCCTTTTGTCTTGTGGTTTGTACTGTTTACCAAAGGAAAAAGATTATGCTTCATTCCTTGCATATCTTGCAAAGACAACTCTGAGTTTGCTTCCACCCACAATCAATCTGTCGACTCTATCTCTATCGCTCTTGTAACTGAAGATGTCCTCTAGCCAGCTCTTGCTCATATGTTTAGTAATGTTATCCACAAATAATGAGACTCCATTTTTGAATCGACTTGCTCGTTTAGTTGTATCGACCTGCACTCATGTAGCTGTGAATCTGTTGAAACATCTCTCTGATTTTCTATTCCTGGCGTTCTCCTGTTTCCTATTTGGGATAGGATTATGTTTTCTAGGCGCAGTCTGTCTCATGTGTGCCAATATATATGTGAGTAGAGCACATAATTCTGTGATCTGAAATCCAATCAGATCCAATTTGTATCTGAAAACTGCAATCATAATACAATTTGTTCTCCGTTCTTGCCCGTGGACGTAGCCAACACAACGTTGGTGAACCACGTAAATTTTGTGCCTATTTACGTTCGTTTGTTTCTCGATTCACAATTTCCCTATTTGTCACAACAAACTGGTATCTAGGGCCTTGTTTTTTCGAAATAGGGTTTTGAATTCCACTACGAGGGTTTTGTCTGGTAAATCGAGATGTCTGCTCTGAACGTGAAGGTTGACAAATTCACTGGGAGAAATAATTTTGGTTTATGGCAGATCAAGATGCGATCTCTGCTGAAGCAGCAGGGTTTGTGGGAGCCGCTCAAAACAAAGAAGGCTACGGAGGATGATAAGGAGTGGACGACCTTAGACGAAAAAGCCCACTCGACCATCATGTTGAGCCTGTTTGACGATGTTATCATCGAAGTTGCAGATCAGGAGACAGTTGCTGCTCTTTGGGCGAAGTTGGAGAGTCTATACATGAGGAAGTCTCTAACCAACAAGTTGTTCTTGAAGCAACGTTTGTTTCGGTTACGCATGCAGGAAGGTACGCCCCTTCGGGATCATCTGGAAAATTTGAATAAAATTTTGCTAGATTTGCGTAATGTTGAAGTTAAAGTAGAAGACGAGGATGCTGCTTTAATTTTACTAGTTTCTTTGCCTGAATCTTACGAAAATTTTGTTGAGTCTCTTATGACTGGCAAGGAAACTCGTTGGAGGATGTTCGATCTGCTTTCCACATCAGAGAGGATCGACAATAGGCAACGAGTTCAGCCACAGAAGATCTGCCATCGGGATTATTTGTTACGGGTAAAGGACAGAAAAAATTCGGACAGAAGAAGCAGAACTCAAAAGGTTCAAAAGGTCCTAAAGACCCTAAGCCAGATGACATCTGCAGATATTGTAAAGAACGAGGGCATTGAAAGGCTGATTGTCCAAGGATAAAGAAGAAATTGGGCAAGAAGGAAGATGCTAACGGTTTTGCGATTGTGGCAGAAG
This sequence comes from Salvia hispanica, assembly GCF_023119035.1. NCBI lineage: Eukaryota > Viridiplantae > Streptophyta > Magnoliopsida > Lamiales > Lamiaceae > Salvia > Salvia hispanica. The sequence goes on from NC_062970.1 coordinate 16,529,194, forward strand.
CTAATTACACAAATTTGGAAGAAGAATTGGCTTGGTTGCGGATGAACAGCCACACTGTAATGATGTGTGGATTTTGGATTCTGGAGCGTCATATCATCTCTATCCTCACAGGGAGTATTTCAACACTTATGAACAGATAGATGGAGGCAATGTTACCATGTCCAACAATGTTGTCTTCAAGGTGGTTGGCATCGGCTCAATTAGGATTAGGGCTCATGATGGAGTCTTCTGGTCCTTGAACGATGTTAGGCATGTCCCACAGATAACGAAGAATCTGATATCTCTGAGTACTTTTGATAGTAAGGGGTTCAGTTTCAAAGGTGAAGGTGGAGTAATGCGTATTTTGAAAGGTTCGAAGGTGGTTCTGACAGCTTTGAAACGGGGTACCTTGTATGTTCTGAGAGGTTCCATCGTGGCAAATTCTGTTGATATCGCATCATCCGAGGTTGCAACCAAGGATATGACCAAGTTGTGGCATATGAGAGAACGTGGCATGAGAATCATATTGAATCGTGATTTTCTTTCGGGCCGTAAGGTGCAGAAACTTGATTTCTGCGAACACTGTGTATTGGGGAAGCTTCATCGCAGCAAGTTTCCAAAGAAGTGTGTTCATCGAACGAAGGGGACACTTGACTACATTCACATGGATTGTTGGGGTCCCTCAAGTGTTGAGCCTGTTGGAGGGCACAAGTATTTTGTGTCAATGATTGATGAATACTCGAGAATGACTTGGGTGTTTATGATGAAACATAAAGGTGAGGCATTCAAGAAGTTCAAAGAGTGGAAGACCTCTAATTGAAAACCAGACTGGGAAGAAGATCAAGCGATTGAGAACAGATAATGGTATGGAATTTTGTTCGTCTGAGTTTTATGAGTTCTGTAGGAGTGAAGGGATCGTTCGCCATCACACTGTTAGACATACACCACAACAGAATGGTGTGGCAGAACACATGAAGCATACGTTGTTGGAGAGAGCTAGATGTATGCTTTTTCAAGCTGGTTTGACTAAAAGGTTTTGGGCAGAGGCAGTAAACACGGTTTGTTACCTGATCAACCGTGGACCTCACACTGGCATTGACTGCAAGACACCGTACGAGGTATGGTCTGATTCACCTGTAGATTACTCCATCTTGAGAGTTTTTGGGAGTACTGTTTACTATCATGTAAGTGAGGGTAAATTGGAGCCAAGAGCTAAGAAGGGGGTATTTGTTGGTTATGGAGAAGGATTTAAGGGGTACAGAATTTGGTCATCTTCAGAGGGTAGAATTATTCTCAGTCGGAATGTGGTGTTTGATGAAAATTATATGCTTAACTCTACTGTGAATTCTATTTGCTACAGAGGATTTGGATGGTGTTGATGAACAGGTGGAGCTGCAAGTCGCTCAAGATGTGAGTGAATCACATCTCCAAGGTGGAGAAGATGAACACACTACTGCTGAAGCCGCCGATACTTCTAGTTCGGATGTTCATCCACAAGCTCGTCAAGGAAGCATTGCTATTGACAGAGCTAGGAGGACAGATGTGAAGCCTCCGTTGAGGTATGGTTTTGAGGATATGATGGCATATGCACTGCAGGTTGCCAATGAGGTTGAAGATGAGCCTTCGACAGATGAACCACCTACCTACAAGGAAGTTGTTTCGGGCAGTGAGCGTGCCAAGTGGCTCGCTGCAATGGAAGAAGAGATAGAATCACTTTTGAAGAACCTGACTTGGGAATAGGTTCAACGGCCTAAGGGGAGAAAGATTGTCACTTGCAAATGGATTTTCAAGAAGAAGGAAGGCACTACACCAGATGAGGGCATTCGATACAAGGCTCGTCTATGCAAGAGGGTTCACGCAGAAGGAGGGGATTGAATATAATGAGATATTCTCACCAATGGTCAGGCACACTTCCATTAGAGTGTTACCTGCGATAGTTGCACATTATGATTTGGAGCTTGAGCAACTAGATGTGAAGACGGCTTTCCTACACGGATTTCTTGAGGAGGATATCTATATGACTCAGCCAGAGGGATTTGTGGTTCCGGGCAAGGAGGATTATGTGTGCAAGTTGAAGAAGTCCTTGTATGGACTAAAGCAGTATCCGAGGCAGTGGTATAAGAGGTTTGACAGCTACATGATCAAGCTGGGATTCAGCAGGAGTCCGTATGATTGTTGTGTATATCACAACAAAGCTGATGATGGTTCTATGGTCTATCTTGTTCTGTATGTGGATGATATGCTCATAGCTGCGAAGTCGAAGTCTAAAGTACAGAAGTTGAAAGCTCATCTTAGTGTTGAGTTTGATATGAAGGATTTGGGTGTTGCCAAGAAAATTCAGGGCATGGAGATTTCTAGAAATAGAGAAAAGAAGAAGCTTTCTCTGTCACAGAACAGCTGCATTGAGAAGATTTTGTCAAGATTTGTCATGTCTGCATCTAAGGCTATTGATACTCCAAGTGCCACAAACATTCATTTGTCATCTGATCTTGCACCGAAATCCGAAGTTGAGGAGGAGTACATGTCTCGAGTCCCGTACTCTAATGCAGTAGGGAGTTTGATGTACGCCATGGTCTGTACTAGGCTAGATATAGCGCATGCTCTCAGCGTTGTTAGCAGGTTCATGAGAAATCCTGGAACTGTGCAGAGGATTTTTCGTTACCTGAGAGGTACGTCTGATGTTGGTCTTATTTATGGAGGTGATACTCACTGTTTAGTAACTGGTTATTCTGATTCTGACTACGCTGGAAATGTCGATAGTAGAAGATCTATGACCGGTTTTGTTTTCACTCTTAGTGGTTTTGTTGTTAGTTGGAAAGCAACTTTGCAGGCTGCAGTTACTTTGTCTACTACTGAAGCAGAGTATATGGCATTGACAGAAGCTACTAAAGAGGGAATATGGTTGCAAGGGCTAGTTGGTGATCTTGGTTTACATCAAGATCAAGCTGTTATGTTCCGTGACAGTCAGAGTGCTATTTGTTTAGCCAAGGATCAAGTCCATCATGAGAGGACTAAGTATATTGATGTGAGGTATTGATAAGGCTAATTTTATGCATCGGTTATGTGATGAAAAATCACCAATTACTGGGTCTAACACAAATTTTAAGCCAGGTGTGTGAAGGAATTCGCTAGGTCCAGGAAGAACGGAAGGCAGTGGACCAGCGAAGGAAGGAGACGAAAAGTGAGCAGAATCAAGGAAGAAAATGGCTAGACGAAGGGAGTCCAAAGCTGAGGGCAAAGAAGGCTATTCACACAAAAGAGCCCCTGCTGGACCCACTCCCACGCCTATATAAAGAGGAGCATGCAACACACAAGATATACATGATTTAGCTCTCAGCTCACACACACACTCACACACTTGGGAAAAATGGGGATTCTGGGGTAGTTTAGAGGTTCATCTTCGGGAAATTCTGTTGCAACACCGTCCTCAAGGAGGGCGAAGATACAATTGTTTACTTTTCAGCTTTTGCGTTTTGATTTCCGTCGAACTTCACCGTTTTCGAAGTCGATTGCTCGTTTGCTACTTATCGTTTATCTATGAATTTTATTTTACGTCACGATGGTGTTGATTTTGTGTTGATTTACGTTGATTCTATGTTTTGAGCATTTGTTTCGGAGGTTGATTGTTATTCTCTGCTTTGGATGTTTTGTGTACTTGATCTGGGAAATCTGAGTTGATCTGTGGTTGTTGTTGTTAATCTGTGGTGAGTCGGCGAATCTGCAGTTATGGAGATGATTTTGATCGGAGTTTGTCTCGGATGCTTGGATCTGGAGTGGATAGCATCCAAAGTGTAGATCTGAACAGGGGAACTGAGTTGTGCATGGATCTTTGATTTTCTTCTTTCGTTTTTACATTGCTTCGTCTAGTAGCCGTAGATCTGCCTTAGTTTTAACTGTTCTTCGGTTTTGTTGCTTTTAATTCTATCTGCTTCGTTTCGATTTACGTTTTCGCTCTATTTTTACTGGTTGTTTCATGCCAAATGTTGGAGAAGATGATGTCGTTGTTAGTTAGTCATTTAGTTAGTTATTTTGCAACAGTTCTTTCGATCTAGTAATTGTCTCGCTTGTTCCGGTTTATATGCATGTTTTTAAGTTTCTGCCTAGATCTAGTTGTTAGAGTAGCATATTTCAATTACCAAGTCTAGGATAAAAAAAAAAACTCAACCCTAAAATTGCGTGGCAGCAGCGAACACAAAAATAGTCCCCAAGTCTTTGAACATGTTTACTTGCGCATTCATCTCTGTGGAATCGATCCCTACTTCCACGTACTAGTTTCTTTTAGCTAAACGGGTTGAGGGTTTTTGAAGAGGGAGTTAAGGAAGTGATTGTGTGCCCGACGACAGGTAGCTCAAGGTTCTCTGAGTTCCTAGACCCAGTGTCTAGCGGATTTCTTGGACCGAGGGTTTTTCTTAAGAACACGCTTCACTAACCATCATTAGCTTCTAGACACACCATCATAGGGCTCTTCAAATGGCGTCGTTGCTGGGGATGGATGGCGAAAATTGTTTACGTGTTTGAGAATTTGGTGTATATAGTTTAATTTCTGTTATTTGTTCTTCTTGGCAGTTTATGAACGCGGGCTTCCATTTCGGAAGTTGGGCTAGTTCATCTGGGTCAGGGAACGCCCGATACAAGTGGCAGGTCAAGGATTCTACATCCACTGTCACCACCAGATCAGGGTTAAGGACAGTAGATCCATTCCCATTTGAATGAGAAAGTGAGAAGGAGTGGAACTCATTGGGAGTAGAGGACCAGAAGTCGTCTACAGAAATAGAGCATTCCGAGACCGAGGGAGAGGAAGACGTTAATATGGCACACTTGGAGGATCCCGATCCGGAGATAGGTTCACTCACCGCGCATCTGGACGGTGAGCCCGCCCATGCCATAGTCTCGAACCAGCGCCGGAGGTCTATTGATATCAAGACAAATGTGCTAGGAGTTTTACCCACATTCTCTGGGCGAAGGAATGAATGTCCTTACGAATTCCTAAACGAGTTTAGTAAGCTGTGCAGCATCCAAAAGCGACCCAACGAGGTGACTGAGGAGGACTACCATTTGCGTGCAATCTTGTTTGCCCTTAAGGGGAGGCTAATACTTGGCTGCTGAGGCTCCCACCAGACTCGATCAACACATGGAAGGATTTCAAGCTGGAGTTCTTGGATTATTTTTTCCCGTCCAACAAGAACAAGACGAACGCTCTGAAGAAGGAAATCCAGGAGTGCAAGCAAGAGTATGATGAGTCTTTGAGCTCTTACTGGTCCCGGTTCAAAGGACTGTTGGATGCTTGTCCGAACCACAGGATAATCGAGGCAGAAACTTATTATCTGTTTTATGAAGGTGCAAACCCTGAATCAAATGATTTGATGAATTCCTTGAGCGGGGGAAATTTTACCAAAAATAAAGCAAGTGAAGCCAGAGAAACTTTGGGGAGATTGATTGAGGCGAAGAAGGCCTATGATAACCCACGGAGCATTATGAGAAGGGGATCGGCCAATGCAGTATGCAGTGACAGAACAAGATGATAAGAAAGTGGAGGCCGAGATAGATAAGTTGGAGAAAGCACTGTTGAATGAAATTGAGAAGTACAACCCTCATGCCCCACAAGAGAATGAGAAACCCCCGGGTCCAGAGGAAAGGCAACTTCAACCTTATTACGGTCAACCCGGTGGAGGAGATTACCAAGCCCAGGCGAATTCGATGGGGAGCTGGAATCCAGATGGAAGTTGGAATCAGGGAAGACAAAAGGAGGCCCCATGGAGAACTCACCCTAATTTTAGATGGACTGACAATGATCAAAGTCAACCGCCTCCACTGCAGATCACAATTATGCACACCCTCCAGAGAGGCAGTCCAACTGGTCAGGGAGGAATCAGGAGGGGCAGCTGCAATTGGGATACAAGAATCAGGATCATACTAATTGGGGAAGCAGAAATCAGAACAATCCAAGGAGCTCCTATGTGCCACCACACCAGAAGAATAACCAAGGAAATTACCAAAGTTCCCAACCTAATAATCAAGGGAATCAAGGATCTGACAACCAGTACAATAACCACCAAGGGAATCAAGGGAATTATCGGCAGAACCAGGGACAGAACCAAGGACAAGGGTCGAATCCAAATCAATTCAACTCCAGACCACAAAGGAGTTTGAATGACATGGTCCACGACCTAGTGAATTCGCAGCAGTTCATGCAGAATAAGCTGCATTCCAACAATGACGTGGTGCACAAACTGCAAGACGCCCAGTTGGAACACAAAGCAGCCATGGACATGATGGCAAAGCAGCTGTCTCAGATTGCGGTTTCTTTGAATGAGATGCGGGGAAATGAAGGAAAACTTCCTGCCACGGTCAAGCCACCTGACCGAGCAAACATTAGTCAGATCACCTTGAGATCCGGGCGGGGCTATGAAGGACCGACGCTGGAGATTGAGGAAGACGCACCCGCACAGGCAAGTAAGGGGAAGGAGAGCCAAGTGTTTCACAAGGACAGCCCTAGACCCAGAGAAGTTCATGCTCAGGATGACCTCCAGAAGGGAGATTTAGAGGGATCTTTACCTCGAGCAGCTGATCCATTTTTCCTAGATCCAGAGCCTGAGTTAGAAAGTAAGGAAGTGAGCAGGGAAACTGGCGAAACCCCAGCTGGGAGTTCCACAAATGCGGTGAAGCGAGCGAAGCCGTTTCCATACCGAGGGGAAGCCAAGAAAAAGAAGGATGATACAGAGGACCTCATGGAAATTTTTAGCAAGCTGGAAATCAACTTGCCTTTCTTGCAAGCCCTGAGGATGCCTGCCTTTAGCAAGTTCATCAAGGAATTCATAGCTGGGAAGACAAAGCCGGACGGAAAGATTGTGATCGGGGAAAACGTATCTGTTGTGATATAAAAGAGAAGGATGCCTTCAAAATGCACAGACCCAGGTATGTTCACATTACCCATTTCTCTAGGGGACATCAGAGTCGAGCATGCCATGTGTGATCTAGGGGTGTTGACTCAACTTATTTTAACACAATAGTACCCGCAAGTGTACGGGGAAAGTGTAGCAATTAGCAAGCAAGAGTATCGTATCCCACAGAGACAAATTTGTATCAACTTAACTACCACGAACAAATGTTGACTACTATCTAGAGAATCGGGAAAGGTTTGGTTGTTTTCTAACACTAATAAAAGCATATAGTAAGCAAATAAACAAGTAAAAGCAAATAAACACGGAGTGAAAAGATAATATGGAGAAAATTGTAGAACTCAAGGATCCGATGCACAATTCCAAGCTCTTATCCAATCAATTTGCCTTACCTTTTGGTGTCTCTAGAATTACTAAGTCGACCACAATTATAGATTAAACCCCCTCCCGAGGTGAGAAACCTGTAGATTAGGTGCTAGGATTGAAGTCCCCTTCTAATCCTAAAACCCCTAACTCCCAAAAGCTCAATTAGGTCAAAGACCTCATTCAAAACCTCAACTCTCCCGAGTTTTATTGCATTAAGGTGTGAATTATTCCTATTTCCAGATTAATTATTTCATCTCCCAATTAATCTAATTAATCCTACACAATCAAGTGGTGATCAAGCAATTGAAAGGAATAAACCCAAGAATAATCAAATAACTAAAAGAGCAAGGTAAGAACAAAATCAATTGGATAAAAACTATGAAATTAATGCATCATCACCAAGAATTCTACAAAAGGTGTTTAGCTACTCATGTTCATGGAGAAAACTAAGTTTAACACAAAGAATCCGAACAAAAACATGAAAGATAGATACTAAGAACTCCTGTGGAACGAATCTATGGAGTGAAGTCTTCAATCTTCCGATTTGGAGTCTTCAATCTTCAATTCTCTCTCTAGAAGTGTTCTTGGGGGTGTGTGTGAGTGTTGGAGGCGGTAAGGTAGAATGAATCTCGTCCAATCCAACCCTAGCCTTTTCTTCTCGTTTTTCCACTTCAAAAATCGCGTTTTCAGCTTTCAGACACGTCAAATTGACTTACCCGGCCGGGTAGAATTTATGAACTGTAAATCCACCCGGCCGGGTGACCATTTCAGACCCCTTTCTGGACTCGTCACGCTGTCTTCAGGATACCCGGCCGGGTGGAATATTTGTGCTGTAAATGCACCCGGCCGGGTGTCGTTTTCCGGCTCCTTCTAGTCCTCAAGTCCTACCCGGCCGGGTAGAATTTATAAGAGTAAAACTCACTGATAAGGCTAATTTCATGCATCGGTTATATGGTGAAAAGCACTATATTTTGCTGGGTCTAACACAGTTTTTAAGCTAGGTGTGTGACGGAATCGCTAGATCCAGGAGATGCTGGAGGAAACGGACTAGCGAAGGAATGAAGGAGAAGTGAGCAGAATTTAAGGAAAAGAAGGCTAGAAGAAGGGAGTCAATAGCTGAGGGCAACAAAGTCTATCTATACCTCGCTGGGCCCCACTTCAACGCCTATAAATAGAGGAGCATGCAACACACAATAGATACATCTTTTTCGCTCTTAGCTCACACACAAAAACACACATACTTGGGAAATGGGAGTTCTGGGGTAGTTTAGGTTTTAAGGGGTCCAATCTTCAGAGAAATTCCGTCGTAACACCGTCCGCGTGAGGGCGAAGATACAATCTATTTACTTTCGGTTCTTTTGCACTCTATTTCGTTCGAACTTCACTTTTGGAAGTCGATTTGGTTGTTGATGTTTTTGATTATCTATGCATTTCTTAGTTTTCATTATATTTGTGTTATCTCGTGTTGATCTACGTTGATCCTGTTGTTAAAAGTTTTAATTTCGGCAAGTTGCATGTTGATCTTTGTTTTTGTCACTTTGGTGCTCGATCTGGGGAATTTGGCTGTAGATCTGCGGTGTTGTTGTTGATCGGAGGTTGTTTGTTGAATCTGAAGTTATGGAATGTTTTTGGCTGGAGTTTGTGTCGGATGCTTGGATCCGGAGTGGATTTAGCATCCGAGGTTGGATTTGAACAGGGGAAATCGAGTTATGCATGGATTTTGAGTTTTCTGTTTACTTTCTGTTTTGCTTCGTCTAGCATCCATAGATCTGTTTAGTTCTTAATTGTTCTTCATTAAATTGCTTAATTCTAGTCGGCTCTGTTTTTTCCGATTACGCTCATACCTGTTTCTTCTGAGTTTTTATGCAAATTGGTTGGAGAAGATGATGTCGTTGTTAGTTAGTACCTTAGTTAGTTGTTTTTCCAGCTTTTCGTCCGTACTCTGCTTTTTCAGTCATGGTCCCCACCGTCAGTTTATTTCCCAGATCTAGGTAATTTAGAATAGTTTCTCAGATCTAGCGATTATTTCGGTTCTAGTTTACGTGCATGCTTTTGTTGTTTCGCCTAGATCTAGCTGTTAGCGTAGCAGTTTAAAATCCCAAGTTTAGTTTAATTTCCCCAACCCAAAAAATGCGTGGCAGCAGCCAACCCAAAAATAATTTTCAAATCCTTGAGCATGATCATTATGCATCCATCTCTGTGGAATCGATCCCTACTTCCCTGTGCTAGGTTTTAGTATAAGTGGTTGAGGGTTTTTGAAGAAGTGCTCTGTGTGTCCGACGATCGAGATTTTCCAACGACCAGTGAGTTCCTAGACCTTGTGATCTAGTGGATTTGCTGGACCTAGGAAACTTGTTATTCCTTTCTGTGCACACAGTGACAACTACGTGTCTTCAAATGGCGCCGTTGCCGGGGAAGGATGGCGTTTATTGTTATTGCGTTTGAGGATTTGGTGTAAATAATTTAATTTATGTTATTTTGTTCTCCTTGACAGTTTATGAAACATGCTTCCATTCTGGAAGTTGGGCTAGTTCATCTAGGTCAGGGAGCGGCCGATACAAGTGGCAAGTCAAGGAGTCTACGTCCACTATCACCACCAGATCAGGTTTGAGAACAGTGGACCCATTTCCGTTGGAATCAGAAAGTGAGAAGGAGTGGAATTCGTCAGGAGAAGAAGACCCGAAGTCGTCATGAGAAACAGAGCATTCCGAGACTGAGGAGGAGGAAGACCCAAATATGGCTCATTTAGTAAATCCCGATCCGGAGATAGGGTCACTCACCGCGCATCTCGACGGTGAACCCGCCCATGCTATAGTCTCAAACCCGCGTCGGAGGTCTATTGATATCAAGACAAATGTGCTCGGAGTTTTGCCCACATTTTCTGGACGAAGGAACGAATGTCCTTATGAATTCTTGAACGAGTTCAGTAAGCTGTGTAGCATTCAAAAGCGCCCTAACAAGGTGACTGAGGAGGACTACCGTTTACGTGCAGTTCCGTTTTCCCTCAAAGGGGAGGCTAATACTTGTCTACTGAGGCTTCCACCAGACTCGATTAACACATGGAAAGATTTCAAGCTGGAATTCTTGGATTATTTTTTTTCCCTTCCAACAAGACGAATGCCTTGAAGAAGGAGATTCAGGAGTGCAAGCAGGAATATGATGAGTCTCTGAGTTCTTATTGGTCCCGGTTCAAGGGATTGCTGGATGCTTGTCCGAACCACAGGATGATAGAAGCAGAGACCTACTATCTGTTTTACGAAGGTGCAAACCCTAAATCAAAGGACCTAATGAATTCCTCGAGCGGGGGATATTTTACCAAGAATAAAGCAAGTGAAGACTTTGGGAAGGCTGATTGAGGCGAAGAAGGCCTATGATAACCCGCGAAGCATATTGAGGAGAGGGTCAGCCAATGCAGTAACGGAACAAGATGACAAGAAAGTGGAAGATAGGATAGATAAACTGGAGAAAGCATTGTTGAATGCAATTGAGAAATACGATCCGCATGCTCCAGCAGAAAATGAGAAACCCCCTTGGTCCAGAGGAAAGGCAACTTCAGCCGTATTACAGTCAGCCCTGTGAAGGAGAATGTCAAGCTCAAGCAAATTCGATGGGGAGTTGGAATCCAGATGGAAGTTGGAACCAAGGAAGACAGAGGGATGCTCCATGGAGGACTCACCCAAATTTTAGATGGACTGACCATGATCAAATTCAGCCACCCCCACTGCAGCTCACGAATTATGCACACCCTCCGGAGAGGCAGTCCAACTGGTCAGGGAAAAGTCAAGAGGGGCAATTGCAACTGGGGTACAGGAATCAGGAACATACTAATTGGGGAAATAGGAATCAGAACAATCCAGGGAGCTCCTATGTGCCACCTCACCAGAGAAATAACCAGGGGAACTATCAGAATTCCCAACCGAATCATCAAGGGAATCAAGGGTCTAGCAATCAGTACAACAACCATCAAGGGAATCAAGGGAACTATCGTCAGAACCAGGGGCAGAACCAAGGTCAAGGATCGAATTTTAATCAATTCAACTCCAGGCCACAAAGGAGTTTGGATGACATGGTCCACGACCTAGTGAATTCACAGCAGTTCATGCAAAACAAATTGCATTCCAATAACAACGTGGTGCACAAATTGCAAGACGCTCAGTCGGAACATAAAGCCGCCATGGATATGATGGCAAAGCAACTGTCCCAGATCGCAATTTCTTTGAATGAGATGCGAGGAAATGAAGGGAAACTTCCTGCCACGGTCAAACCACCAGACCGAGCAAACATTAGTCAAATCACCTTGAGATCTGGGCGGGGCTATGAAGGACCGACCTTGGAGATTGACAAAGAGGTACCCATGCAGGTTAGTGAAGGGAAAAAAAGTCAAGTGCTTTAAGGGGATAGCCCTAGACCCAGAGAAGTCCTTGTTCAGGATAACCTCCAGAAGGGAGATTTAGGGGGATCTCTGCCTCGACCAAGTGACCCATTTTTCCTAGATCCAGAACCTGAGGTAGTGAACAAGGAAGGAAGCAGGGAAGTTGGTGAAACCCAGGCTGGGAGTTCCACAAATGCAGTGAAGCGAACAAAACCATTTCAATACCGGGGGGAAGCAAAGAAAAAGAAGGATGATACAGAGGATCTCATGGAGATTTTTAGCAAGCTGGAAATCAACCTGCCATTCTTGCAAGCCCTAAAAATGCCTGCTTTCAGCAAGTTCATCAAAGAATTCATTGCAGGGAAGACCAAACCAGATGGGAAGATTGTGATCGGGAAAAATGTGTCTGCTGTGATACAAAAAAGAAGGATGCCCTCAAAATGCACGGACCCAGGTATGTTCACATTACCCATCTCTCTAGGGGACATCAAGGTCGAGCATGCTATGTGTGATCTAGGGGCGTCTATCAATGTTTTACCGCTTTCGATCTATAAGAAATTGACAGGAGTAAGGATGGTTGCTACCAAAGTAGTGATCCAGTTAGCAGATAGAACTTGCATTTGTCCCGAAGGTGTGTTGGAAAATGTCATAGTCAAAGTGCATGATTTTCTATATCCTGCTGATTTTTATGTGATCAAGATGAATGATAATGAGTCTGCTGAGTCTAGTGGCGTGCTTTTAGGGAGACCATTTTTGCGTACTGCTAAGACCATTATCGATGTCTTCGATGGAACAATTTGTTTGGATTATAATGGGGGAAAATATACATTTAGCATAGATGAGGGGATGAAAAGGCCATTAGATGTTGAGAATTTGTATGCTATTGATGTTATTAACCCCCTGGTCCAAGAATATCTTGAGACAGAATTGATACAGGAACAAATTGACAACTCGGAGTTGAGCCATTCAATTGACAGAGAAGTTGTAGGGTGGTGTGCAGCAATGAACACAACGGAGTTGACAGATGAGGAACTCACAGAGGCCATCATGGAGTTTTGCAGAAATCCCGACTCAGCTAAATCTAAGGGATCGGCTCACGTGGCTAGTCTGGAGAATTCTCCTGGGTCTGGGAAGGAGGCATTACCAGATATTGCAGAAAAATATCCCTTGCCCCAGGAGACGAATAAAACAAAGAAGGAACTGAAGACACTTCCGCCAGGTCTCAAGTATGCCTACTTGGAGGAGAATGAGACATTCCCCGTAATAGTCAACAGTAACCTGACCAAGGAGCAGGAGAAGGAATTGTTGGAAGTCATCAAACGAAACAAGAAAGCAATAGGGTGGACTCTCTCGGATTTGGTAGGAATCAGTCCGGATCTTTGTATGCACCACATTCGTCTAGAAGAAGGTGCGAAGGCTCATCGAGATGCACAACGGAAACTGAATCCGAACATGCGAGTGGAAGTCCTAAAGGAGGTGTTAAAATTGCTTGCTCTAGGGATCATCTACTCCATTCCCGACAGCGAGTGGGTCAGTCCTATCCATATGGTACCTAAAAAGTCTGGAATACAGGTTGTCAAGAATGAAAAGAACGAGCTGGTACCCACTAGGCTGGTGACGGGGTGGAGGATGTGCATCGACTACAGGAAGCTGAACGAGGCCACAAAGAAGGATCACTTCCCCCTATCTTTCATTGATCAGATGCTAGAAAGATTGGCTGGCAAACAGTATTTTTGTTTCCTTGATGGATACAGTGGCTATTTCCAGATCTACGTTAACCCAGAGGACCAAGGAAAAACCACGTTTACGTGCCCCTTTGGTACGTATGCATACCGAAGAATGCCGTTTGGATTGTGTAATGCACCAGGAACTTTCCAACGGTGTATGATGAGCATTTTTTCGGATCTGCTGGAAGTATGCATTGAGATATTCATGGACGATTTTACCGTATACGGGAACTCATTCGATACTTGTTTGGCCAGCCTTGATCTAGTGTTAAAGAGATGCCAAGAGAAGCATTTAGTGTTGAATTTCGAAAAATGCCACTTCATGGTGACGGAAGGCATTGTCCTGGGTCACGTGGTTTCTGAGAGAGGAATACAAGTAGACAAAGCAAAGGTAGATGTGATATCAAAGTTACCATACCCTACAAACCAAAAAGAGGTTAGAGGCTTCCTAGGTCACGTAGGTTTTTATAGGAGGTTTATCAAGGATTTCGCGAAAATCGCGCAACCACTCACTCATTTGTTGCACAATGATGTGAAATTCGTCTTTGACGAAGGATGCAAGAAGGCATTTCAGTTGCTCAAGGACAGACTCGTGTCAGCACCAATTATCAGGGCACCAGACTGGAATCACCCTTTTGAGATAATGTGCGACGCGAGTGATTTTGCTAAGGGAACTATCCTAGGACAGAAGATTGACGGAAAAAGTTATGTGATCTTCTATGCTTCTAAGACCCTGAATCAGGCTCAGAAGAATTATTACACCACGGAGAAGGAAATGTTGGCTGTCGTATACTCATTTGAAAAATTCCGACCCTACCTTCTTGGGTCAAGGGTTATAGTCTTCACGGATCACGCAGCAATAAAGTACTTACTGGCTAAGAAAGAGTCTAAGCCGAGGTTAATCCATTGGGTGTTGCTCTTGCAGGAGTTTGATTGGGAAGTGAGAGACAAAAGAGGAACGGAGAATAGAGTAGCCGATCACTTGAGCAGAATATATCAAGGGGAAACAGAAGAGGCCATACCCGATGCTTTCCCTGAAGAGCATTTGTATTTTCTGGAGAAATTTCCTAGACTAATTAGCTGGGAAGCAGTTTTGGCTTAACAGGTCTAAGGGAATCTGATAAAGGGAAGCGCACACTTAAAGCAGAACCGTGGTTCGCTGACTTAGCCAACTACTTGGTCACGGGAGAGGTGCCAAGCTCAGACGAAGTTTCTCGGGTCCAGAAGATGAAAATTAAAAGCGAAGCCAAATATTACTTTTGGGACGACCCCTACATGTGGAAGATGTGCTCGGATCAAGTGATTAGACGCTACATCCCCGAATGGGAACAAAAAGATGTGCTAATTCATTGCCACACTTTGGCATGTGGAGGTCACTTTGGACCAAGGAAGACAGCAAGGAAGGTTCTGGACAGCGATTTTTACTGGCCGACACTAAATAAAGATGCCGTTGAGTTTTGCCAGTGTTCCGAGAGATGCCAACAGACAGGGGGAATTTCAAGGAGGGACGAGATGCCTCAGGTCCCGGTGATTGTGTGCGAAATTTTCGATGTGCGGGGGATGGATTTCATGGGACCATTCCCATCATCCTGTGGGAAAACTTATGTATTGGTTGCAGTAGACTATGTGTCTAAGTGGGTAGAAGATAAGGCCACCACAACATGTGAATCGAAGGAGGTGGCAAAATTTCTGAACGCCAATATTTTCAACAGATATGGAGTTCCTCGAGCCATCGTCTCAGATCAAGGAACACATTTCTGTAATCGCACCATCGAGGCTCTGATGAAGAAATATGGTGTTCACCATAGAGTGTCAACCCCGTACCACCCTCAGTCTAATGGCCAAGCGGAGATTCCTAATCGCGAGATCAAGGCGATATTGGAGAAGACAGTTAATTCGTCAAGGAAGGACTGGAGCAAGAGGCTCGGTGACGCATTGTGGGCCTACAGAACTGCTTTTAAAACGCCTATTGGAATGTCGCCTCACAGGCTTGTGTTTGGCAAGATGTGCCACTTACCTATGGGTATTGAGCACAAGGCGTACTGGGCAGTGAAAGAGTTGAACATGAAGCCTATAGCTTGCGAAGAAGAGAGGAAGTTACAGTTACACTGGAGGAACTTAGGCTAGAGTCATTTGAGTCTGCCATGTGGTACAAAGAAAGGACGAAGTTATGGCATGACAAGAATCTCCGGGTCAAGGAACTTCATGTGGGACAAAAGGTGATCCTTTTCCATTCCCGGCTCAAGCTGATGCCAGGGAAGTTGAAGTCTAAGTGGATCGGTCCATATACCATCGTCGGCCTCCGCGCAAAGGAGCAGTGGAGATCCAGGGAAGTGCCTCTAACTCTGTCCCTTTTCTTGTTAATGGTCATAGAGTGAAAGTCTATAGGGATAATTCCGAGCTGTGTGTGGTGGATGAAGTTCCACTACGCGCACTCTCTACTATTGCCTAGACGGACGAGGAGGTATTCTCGATGAATTCCTGGGTCAGGTAAATGGGTTGACATTTTTGAAAATATGTGCTGAACCAGGGAATCTCGGGGATACTCAAAAGGAATGTGTAAATAGTTTAACTGCTTTTCAAACTAAAGAAAATCCAAAAAAAAAAGTATATACAATTTAAATCTACCAAAAATATTTTCGAAGCACCAGACTCCGAAGGGAACCGATGCCTTATATTCGAACCTTGACCTAGGAGTCTGGCATCTTCATATTTTTTTTAAGTATAGGGTCATGGTCAGGGAAATCAGCTAGAGGAGGGAAGCTTGGAGGAAGAAGTCAAGGAGAGCCTGGAGGAAGAAGTCAAGGAGGGATGGAGATAATTTGAATTTCAAAATCTGGCCGATATTTATGGGAGTTGTACGGTTGCTTACATCACACCTGCAACCGCACCATCTTTTCATCAAAAAAGGCAACCGTCGCTTCTCTCTCCAATAATCCCAATCGACGAAAAACCGAATTTACTCTCCCTTCTCTCTACTTTCGTTCTCTGTCTAGAACACAAACCCTAACCAAATTCGACCAAGTTTTTGTCTAATTTCAGATCTGCAGTAATGGATTCAACCCAACCCACCAGAAGTTCGTAGCAAACGGTGTATGACGCAGCCCTGTTGGCAGAGTTGACGCTGAAATTGGGGAGCGTCGAGAAAGCAAAGGAAGTATACGCCCTGTTCTCCGCTAGCCTAATGACATCCGTGGCGGCCATACCATCACTGACAATTCCGGCGGATTCGGCGGCGCAACCGGCAGTTCTCCATGAAGAAGGGCCTCGAGACTCTGGATCTCAACATGCAGAAACCGCTTCACGGGAGGCGGAAAAAGAAGAGGCGGTGCACGAACGGCCGGAGGATGGTGGACAGACGAACAGCGGAGCAGAGGTGGAGACCGAACAGCAAGGTGACGAAAACCCTAGTTCTGAGGGCAAGGAAGATGGTGAGGGGGAAACCCCTGTTATAGAAGACGTTGCGGAGGGGGAAACCCCTGTTGTGGAAAGTACTGTTGAGGGGGAAACCCCTGTTCAAAAATCGTTGGTAGCTGAGGGGGAAACCCCCCTATGGAAACTGGGGATGAGACCCCAACTGATTTCAGGGGTGCGACCCCTGAACCCACAGAAGAGGGGGCAACCCCAAGTGATGTCGGGGGGAAACCCCCATTTATATTGAGGGGGCAACCCCGATGGTGGATTATGTGGGGGAAACCCCGGAAAAATTGGTGGAATAAACAGATCTAAATATGACTGGAGTACCGGAGCGCGTCGAGGAAGGGCTGAATTTGATCGTGGACCTGGTGGATGACCAGGAAGAAGATGAACCCCAAGTGGACAAGAGGACAGAGAGGAGACGAACCAGGAGGAGTCTGCTCGACGAAGTTGATGACTTAGTTCCAGATGCTGCGGAAGCAGAGGAACGTCGCCTGGCCAAGGAGAGGGCGAGAAAAGGAAAGGCAGCGGCGACCCCATCTACACGGTCAAGGAAAGCTCCCTCCGTCAAGGAGGTTGAGGAGACCCTTGCCCCAGTGATCGAAGATCCCTCTGCCGAGGAACAAGACAAGCCTACCCACGAACCCGACTCTGGATCTGAGGAAGCTAAAGAAGAGTTTATTCCAGGACGCCCGGAAGTGTGGCTGACTAAGGAGCTGCTAGAGTCGATAAGGCAGTTCAACGATCAGAAAAGGGCCACGGTGTACAAGGAAAGATGCAGCGCCGAGAAGATGGCTAAGTCTGGGAAGCAGTACAGCTCCAGAGAGCTTAAAATGATTGCATGCAATGAGGACTTCCGCGCATGTATTTATTCAATCGGATTCGAGTGGTTACTGAAGCACAGCCAGGAGAAGGTGCCGGTGGACCTAGCAAGGGAGTTTTTCTCCACCTTCCGATTGAAGAACACCACTGATCTTGACACGGACTCCATAACTTTCAGGCTTTTTAATGAAGAACATGAGATGAGCATCCGGGAGTGGTCATTGAAAATGGGGTTGTTCACCCAAGCCGAGGATGATGAAGGGATATGGAATGAGAGGATGATTGGTGTGCCGAAGAATATGCCGGGTTTCAAAGTGCATGGGAACTGATCACCCACTCCAAGGCGGGAACGTTTAAGTCCAGCTACTCCAAAGCCTCTCACATCGAGGACCGAATCCTCCGATTTGCTCAGACGTTTATCAGCTACAACCTAATGGGAACTGCTAATTCAGCTCTTACAACTACCGACATTTACTTCACTTGGTTCATGGCAAAGGGCGTGAAGGTGCACCTAGGTTATTGGCTGGCTCAAGCATGCCACCAAATAGCGACCAACCCTGCTCGTCATATGTATACCTGCCACCTCCTAGGCGCCTACCTCCAGAGGACCATTGAAATGAAGATTGCCAAAACCGCTCCTTTGGTAGTCATGTGCGAACCCCCGGAGATTTTCAGCGTTGATTATTTTTTCAACAAGGGGTTGCTCCAAGCTCATGGCGCCAAGACCTTCTTCTACTCGATAGGAGACAAGGTAAAGGCGGAGACTGGAGAAGCTGAGGAGGCCATGCCAAGTGAAGATGTTGAAGAGCTGCGGAAGGATGTCCAGGATATGAGAAAGGAGATGCAATTGATGAGGAAAGAAATGGTGAAGGAACTTGGGGGGATTAGGAAGGAATTGAACGGAAGCCGGGAAGAAGTGAAGACCCTACGGGGCAATATTGCAGATTTGGCGGTGAAGTCCGCCAAACAAAATGAGCGGATGACGGAGGCGGTGGAGCTTTCACTGAAGATGTTGAAGTGGTTGCAGCAGACACTCCCCTTGACCCAGTCGAAGGTAACTCATGGGTCCTGCAGCGAGGTCAAGCAGCCCGTCCAGAGCAGTCCCGCCGTCCAGCGACCACAGCAATCGCTCAAGCAGATGGTCTCCCCACCCATTCCCAAGCAAGTGTCAATCCCAACAAAACCAAAGTCTATGATGAAGAAGCCAGTACCCGACCAGCCAGAACAGGAAATAGAAGAGCCGGAGCAGCCGGCAAAGAAGAAGGTGAAGATGACCCGACCCGGAATCCCACCCCAGTCTGGCTCTCGAGGGAGCCAGCCCCAGAAGTGAACCACCCCCCATGACCAAGTAACTTTTAATTTTTGCTTTCAGTTATATGTCGTTGTTTTTGTTGTCTATTTGTGATATGTTATTTGTCTCTGTTTTCTCCCACTTAGCCCACTGCTTGGTCTAAGTGTGAGAAGTCTGTAATTTCTGTTTTGTTGTGTTTTCTCCCACTTAGCCCAGTGCTTGGTCTAAGTGTGAGAAGTTTATGTTTTCCATTTTTGTTGTGTCTTCTCCCACTTAGCCCGTTGTTCGGTCTAAGTGTGAAAAGTTTTTATTTTTATAAACTGTTGTTGTATGTTGCATTGATTTCTCTGTTTCCCCCCTTCACGACGATGGCTTGGGGACAAGTTTGAGTGAAGTGGGAGGGGGAAAGGAGTCAATGCATGTATTTGTCAGCATGATAAGAGCCTTTAGGTCTAGTTTTTGTTTGTGTCACATGAGCCAATGAATATAATAAGGCATGGTCTCCTTAGTGAAAGTAATTGAAAATAGGAGGTATTTCAACTTAGAAGCCTTTTTCTTTAATAAGCCAAGTCAATCTGAATGAAGCAAGAACCATAGAGGACGCCTTTACTTACTTAGTTGTGAAGCCCTACTATAAAAGCGAGTTATAAGCCTTAAATAACTTCGAGCTAACACATGTAAAGGGGTCGCCACTGAATGCTTAGGGAGAAGAGTCATGAGGGAGAAAAATAGGGGAATTGGGTTATGAAGGTATAAGCTGGACGAAGTCCAGGGTAAGGTGTTATAAGCTGGACGAAGTCCAGAGGAGGGAAGAAGAAAATGGAGGAATAAGCTGGACGAAGGAAAAAAAGGGGAGAAAATAAAAAAAAAATTATTATAATGAAAAAAGAAGGAGGTATAAGCTGGACGAAGTCCAGGGGGAAGTTGTTTAAAGGCCAGGAACAATAATAACCTGACCTAGGAAAAGAGGAGGAAACTCTCATAACCCGACGCTTTAGTGGTATGGCAATAACTTAAGAGAGAATCGATCCTAACATCCCTGGTGAGGAATGAGTGATCGAGTGAATCCAATAATTGGGTAAGTAGAGGTTATCTTGACGAACTTACAGATTGGCTAGGTAGAGGAAGGGAAAGGGCCTATTTGGAGGAGTGCAGCCTGTTGGATTGACCTTAATCTTGTGGGGACGGTTGCCTAAAGGTTGAAGCTAGCTCATGCATATGTGTTAATGTGTTTTTCTTTAAGTGTTTCAGTTTCAAGTTGTGTCTAGGTCTAGGAGTCGGTCTAGAGTCTAAAGAGTCGGTCAAGGGATAACCTTGCTTGAAATTCGCCTTATTCTTTTTCTTGTCTTATTACTTGAGGACAAGTATGGTTTAAGTGTGAGCAGTTTGATAAGGCTAATTTCATGCATCGGTTATATGGTGAAAAGCACTATATTTTGTTGGGTCTAACACAGTTTTTAAGCCAGGTGTGTGACAGAATCGCTAGATCCAGGAGATGCTGGAGGAAACAGACTAGCGAAGGAATGAAGGAGAAGTGAGCAGAATTTAAGGAAAAGAAGACTAGAAGAAGGGAGTCAATAGCAGAGGGAAACAAAGTCTATCTATACCTCGCTGGGCCCCACTTCAACGCCTATAAATAGAGGAGCATGCAACACACAATAGATACATCTTTTTCGCTATTAGCTCACACACAAAAACACACACACTTGGGAAATGGGAGTTCTGGGGTAGTTTAGGTTTTAAGGGGTTCTTTTGGTTGGAGAAGATGATGTCGCTGTTAGTTAGTACCTTAGTTAGTTGTTTTTCCAGCTTTTCGTCCGTACTCTGCTTTTTCAGTCATGGTCCCCATCGTCAGATTATTTCCCAGATCTAGGTAATTTAGAATAGTTTCTCAGATCTAGCGATTATTTCGGTTCTAGTTTACGTGCATGCTTTTGTTGTTTCACCTAGATCTAGCTGTTAGCGTAGCAGTTTAAAATCCCAAGTTTAGTTTAATTTCCTCAACCCAAAAAATGCGTGGCAGCAGCCAACCCAAAAACAATTTTCAAATCCTTGAGCATGATTATTACGCATCCATCTCTGTGGGATCGATCCCTACTTCCCTGTGCTAGGTTTTAGTATAAGTGGTTGAGGGTTTTTGAAGAAGTGCTCTGTGTGTCCGACGATCGAGATTTTCCAACGACCAGTGAGTTCCTAGACCTTGTGATCTAGTGGATTTGTTGGACCTAGGAAACTTGTTATTCCTTTCTATGCACACAGTGACAACTACGTGTCTTCACTCACCCGACCGGGTGTAGCCTTTAAAGGCCCTGCTGCCTCCTATCCACAATCGGCCGGATTTTTGCCTCTTTTTTATCTTCTTATCCTAGAACACTCAACAAACACATGAAACTCCAAAAGATAGGTTAATTGGCTGGAAATAGACAATTCAAGCATCAAAACTCAACATTAGGCACCTCAACATACCAATTAAACCGACTAAAACATGAGTTTATCAGGCATCTATAAATGTTTTACCACTTTCAATCTACAAGAAACTGACAGGAGTTAGGATGGTCGCTACCAAGGTGGTAATCCAGTTAGCAGATAGAACTTGCATCTGTCCTGAAGGTGTGTTAGAAAATGTCATAGTTAAGGTGCATGATTTTCTATATCCTGTTGATTTCTATGTTATCAAAATGAATGATAATGAGTCTGTTGAGTCTAGTGGTGTGCTCTTAGGGAGACCATTCTTACGTACTGCTAAGACCATTATCGATGTTTTTGATGGAATAATTTGTCTGGACTATAATGGGGAAAAATATACATTTAGCATTGATGAGGGAATGAAAAGGCCATTAGATGTGGAAAATTTGTATGCTATAGATGTTATTAACCCCCTGGTCCAAGAATATCTTGAGACTGAATTGATACAGGAACAAATTGACAACTCGGAGTTAAGCCATTTAATCGATCGAGAAGTTGTAGGGTGGTGTGCATCAATGAACACAATGGAATTGACAGATGAGGAACTAGCAGAAGCCATCATGGAATTTTGCAAAAATTCCAAGTTAGCTAGATCAAGGGGATCCGCCCATGTGGCCAGTTTGGAAAATTCTCCTGGGTCTGGGAAGGACACATTACCTGACGTTGCAGAAAAAAATCCCTTGCCCCAGGAGACGAATGACACCAAGAAGGAACTGAAGACACTTCCACCAGGTCTCAAGTATGCTTACTTGGAAGAGAATGAGACATTCCCAGTAATAGTCAATAGTAGCTTGACCGATGAGCAGGAGAAGGAACTATTGGAGGTAATCAAGCGGAACAAGAAAGCAATAGGATGGACCCTCTCCGATTTAGTAGGAATCAGCCCTGGTCTCTGGATGCACCACATCAGGCTAGAGGAAAGTGTGAAGGCTCACCGAGATGCACAACGGAAGCTGAATCCGAACATGCGAGAGGAAGTTCTGAAGGAGGTGTTGAAATTGCTTTCTCTAGGGATCATCTACTCCATCCCGGACAGTGAGTGGGTCAGTCCTGACCATATGGTGCCCAAAAAATCAGGAATACAGATTGTCAAGAATGAAAAGAACGAACTGGTGCCCACTAGGCTGGTGACTGGGTTGAGGATGTGCATTGACTATAGGAAGCTGAATGAAGCCACGAAGAAGGATCATTTTCCTTTACCCTTCATTAACCAGATGTTAGAAAGGTTAGCTGGCAAACAGTATTTTTGTTTCCTGGACGGATACAGCGGCTATTTCCAGATTTACGTAGACCCAGAGGATCAGGGGAAGACCACATTCACGTGCCCTTTCGGTACGTATGCATACCGAAGGATGCCGTTTGGGTTGTGTAACGCACCAGGGACGTTCTAGCGGTGTATGATGAGTATCTTTTCGGATTTTCTTGAAGTATGCATTGAGATATTCATGGATGACTTAACCGTATATGGAGATTCATTCGACACTTGTTTGCCAGCCTTGACTTAGTATTGAGAAGATGCCAAGAGAAACACCTGGTCCTGAATTTCGAAAAATCCACTTCATGGTGTCTGAAGGTATTGTCCTTGGTCACGTGGTTTCTGAAAGAGGGATACAGGTGGACAAGGCAAAGGTGGATGTGATATCAAAGTTACCTTACCCCACAAACCAAAAAGAAGTTAGAGGCTTCCTGGGTTACGCAGGATTTTATAGGAGGTTTATTAAGGATTTCGCAAAAATCGCGCAACCTCTCACCCATATGTTGCACAATGATGTGGAATTTGTCTTTGATGAAGGATGCAAGCAATCATTTCAACTGCTCAAGGACAAACTCGTGTCAGCACCAATAATCAGGGCGCCAGACTGGAATCACCCTTTTGAGATAATGTGCGACGCTAGTGACTTTGCTGTAGGAGCTGTCCTAGGTCAAAAGATAGATGGGAAAAGTTATGTGATCTTCTATGCATCCAAGACTCTAAATCAAGCTCAGAAGAACTATGATACCACGGAGAATGAAATGTTGGCTGTCGTGTACTCATTCGAGAAGTTCCGACCCTATTTGCTTGGGTCGAGGGTTATTGTTTTCACAGATCACGCATCGGTAAAGTACTTACTGGCAAAGAAGGAGTCTAAGACAAGGTTAATCCATTGGGTGTTGCTTTTGCAAGAGTTTGATTGGGAAGTGAGAGACAAAAAGGGAACAGAAAATAGAGTAGCCGATCACTTGAGCAGAAGTTTTCAAGGGAAAACGGAAGAGGCCATACCTGATGCTTTTCCTGAAGAGCATTTGTATTATATAGGGGAATTCCCTAGACCGATCAGTTGGGAGGCAGTTTTGACATTAACCGGTCTAGGAGAATCCGACAAGGGGAAGCGAACACTAAACGCAGAACCATGGTTCGCTGATTTGGCAAACTACTTGGTCACGGGAGAGGTGCCAAGTTCAGAAGAAATTTCCCGGGCCCAGAAGATGAAAATTAAAAGTGAAGCCAAATATTACTTTTGGGATGATCCTTACTTATGGAAGATGTGCTCAGATCAAGTGATCAGACGCTGCATTCCCGAATGGGAACAAAGAGATGTGCTGAATCATTGCCACACCTTGGCGTGTGGAGGTCACTTTGGACCAAGGAAAACAGCGAGGAAAGTATTGGATAGTGGGTTCTACTGGCCGACGCTTAATAAAGATGCCTTCGAGTTTTGTCAGTGTTGCGAAAGGTGCCAACAGACAGGGGGAATTTCAAGGAGGGACGAGATGCCCCAGGTCCCGGTGATTGTCTGCGAAATCTTCGACGTGTGGGGGATGGACTTCATGGGACCGTTTCCATCATCCTATGGGAACACATATATATTGGTCGAAGTGGACTATGTGTCTAAATGGATAGAAGCCAAGGCCACAACGACATGTGAATCGAAGGAGGTAGCAAAGTTTCTGAAGGCCAATATCTTCAACAGATACGGAGTTCCTCGAGCCATCATCTCGGATTAGGGAACACATTTTTGTAATCGCACCATCGAGGCTCTAATGAGGAAATATGGTGTGCACCCTAGGGTATCTACCCCTTACCACCCTCAGTCTAATGGCCAAGCAGAAATTTCTAATCAAGAGATCAAGGCAATACTGGAGAAGACAGTCAATCCCTTGAGGAAAGACTGGAGTAAGAGGCTCGATGATGCATTATGGGCCTACAGAACTGCTTTCAAGACTCCTATCGGAATGTCGCCTTATAGGCTGGTATTCGGCAAAATGTGTCACCTGCCCGTGGGTATAGAGCACAAGGCGTACTGGGCAGTCAAAGAGATGAGTATGAAACCTTTAGCTTGTGAAGAGGAGGGGAAGTTACAGTTACAAGAGCTGGAGGAACTAAGGCTGGAGTCTTATGAGTCTTCTATGCGGTATAAGGAAAGGACAAAGTTATGGCATGACAAGAATCTCCGAGTCAAGGAACTCCATGTGGGACAGAAGGTGCTCCTTTTCCAATCTCGGCACAAGCTTATGTCAGGAAAGTTGAAGTCTAAGTGGATCGGTCCATATACCATTGTCGGCCTCCGCGCGAATGGAGCTGTAGAGATCCAGGGAAGTGCCTCTAACTCTATCCCTTTCCTTGTTAATGGTCATAGAGTAAAGGTCTATAGGGATAATTCTGAGTTGTGTGTAGTGGAGGAAGTGCCACTACGCGCACTCTCTATTATCACCTAGATAGACAAGGAAATGTTATCGATGAATTCTTGGGTCAGGTAAATTGGTTTACATTCTTTTAATATATACAATGAACCAGGGGATCTCGGGAATACTCAAACGGATTTGGTAAATAGTTTAATTGTGTTATGTAAATAAGTAAAAATCCAAAAAAAAAGAGAAAATCTAAATCTTCCAAAAATATTTTCAGAACACCAGACTCCATAGGAAAAACGTTTGTCTTGTATTCTATCCTCGACCTAGGAGTCTGGCGTTTTCAATTTCTTTTTAAGTGTAAAGTCGTGGTCAGGGAAATTACCTAGGAAAGAAAGTCTAGAGAAGGAATTTTAGGGGGGGGGGGGTGGAGATAATTTGAATTTCAAATTGGCCGATATTTATGGGAGGTGTACGGTTGCTTACATCACGCCTGCAACCGCACCATCTTTTCACCAAAAAGGCTAACCGCCAGTTTCTCTCTCCAATAATCCCAAACGATGAACCGCAGATTCTCTCCCTTCTCTCTACTTTGTTTCTCTCTCAAGAATTGCAAACCATAACCCGATTTCTACCAAGTTTTCTTTTGATTTCAGATTACAGTGATGGATCCAACTCACACCACAAGGAGTTCACGGTCGGAAGTGTCAGCCACGGGATCGGAAACCGTACAGAGCCCATACGAAGCGGTTCTTCTGGCGGAATTGACGCAAAAATTGGGGAGCGTCGAGAAAGCGAAGGAGGTTTACGCCCTATTCTCAGCCAGCCTGATGACATCCGCGGCTGCCACACCACCGCCGACGATCCCTGTTGATTTGACGGCTCAAACCGCAGTGCCCCACGACGAAAGGCCTCAAGCTTCAACCGGAGTACCGGACTCTTGTCTTCAACAGGCGGAAACCGCTCCAAGCACAAGTCCACTGGAGACGGACAAGAAAGAGACGACGGGGGAACTGGCGGCAGATGGTAGGCTGAAAGATGGTGATGAGAAGGTGAAGTCCGAGGGACAAGGAAGTGAAAACCCTAACTCTGAGGGTGAGAAAAAGGGAGAAACCCTTGTTCGTGAGGAGTTTGTTGAGGGGGGAACCCCTATTCTAGAAGAATTTACCGAGGGGGAAACCCCTGTGTTAGAAGAAGTTGTCGAGGGGGAAACCCCTGTTCTGGAAAAGTTTGTTGAGGGGGACACCCCAATGGAGACCGGGGATGAGACCCCGAAGGATTTTAGGGGGACGACCCCTGAACCAATAGAGGAGGGGGCAACCCCGAGTAATGTCAGGGAGGAAACCCCCTGTTTATATTGACGGGGGGACCCCAATGGTGGATGATATGGGGGAAACCCCGAGGGAGCCTTTAGGGGAGACGAACCCCGACGATACTGGAGTACCGGAGCCCGCCGAAGAAGGGCAAGATCTGATTGTGGACCTGGTGGATGACCAGGATGAAGACGAACCAAGGATTGACGAAAGAGCAAAGAGGCGGAGGGCCAGGAGGAGTCTACTAGACGAAGTGGACGACTTGGCCTATTCTGAGAAAGAAGAGTTCCCAACCCGAGGGGCAGCAGTTGATGAGGCGGAGGATAGCCGCCTGGTCAAGGAAAGGACGAGGAAAGGGAAGCAAGCAACTGCAACCCAGTCAAAGCGGTCAAGGAAAACTCCCTCCGTCAAGGAGGTTGAGGAGCCACTTTCCCCTCTGACCGAAGTTCCCTCCACCGAGGAACGAGCCGAGCCTACTCCTGGGTCTGATTCCGAACCCGGAGAATCTGATGGGGAGTTTAACTATGAGCGCCCGGAGTTTTGGCTAACTAGGGAATTATTGGAGTCGATGAGACGCTTTGATGATCAGAAAAGGGCCGCCACATACAAGGAGAGATGCAGCCCAGGGAAGATGGCAAAATCAGGGAAACAGTACAGTTCCAAAGAGCTTAAGATGATTGCATGCGATGAGGAGTTTCGCGCGTGTATCTACGCGATCGGATTTGAGTGGTTATTAAAGCACAGCCAGCCAAAGGTGCCGGTGGACTTAGCTCGAGAGTTTTTCTCAACGTTCCGACTCAAGAACACTTCTGACCTCGACGCGGACTCCATCACATTCAGGCTTTTCAACGAAGAACATGAGATGAGCATCAGGGAGTGGTCCTTGAGGATGGGGTCGTTTTCCAGGGCCGATGATGACGAAGGCATCTGGAATGAGAGGATGGTCGCCGTACCGAAGAACACACCAGGGTTTAAAGTAAAGGCAGCATGGGAGCTGGTCACCCACTCTAATGCGGGAGCGTTCAAATCCAGCTACTCCAAAGCCTCCCACATTGAAGACCGCATCCTCCGATTCGCCCAGACATTTATTAGCTACAATCTGATGGGAACGGCGAACTCAGCTCTGACAACCACTGACCTCTACTTCACCTGGTGTATGGCGAAGGGTGTGAAGGTGCATCTCGGCTACTGGTTGGCCCAAGCATGCCATCAAATGACAAGCAATCCCGCGCGACATATGTACACATGCCATCTCCTCGGCGCTTATCTCCAACGGAACATCAACATGAAGATAGCCAAGACCGCTCCTCTAGTCGTGATGTGTGAGCCCCCAGAGACATTTAGCGTTGAATATTTCTTCAACAAAGGGCTGCTCCAGGCACACGGCAAGGAAACCTTCTTCTACGAGGTGGGAGATAAGGTGAAGACGGAGTCGGAGGCTGTGGAGGCTGTACCCAGTGAGGAGGTTGAGGAGTTGAAGAAGGAGATGCAAGTGATGAGGAAGGAGATGATGAAGGAACTCGGTGGGATGCGGAAAGAATTGAGCGGGGCCTGAGAGGAGATAAAGGCGCTGCGGGGGAACATTGCAGACCTGGCAATGAAGTCCTCCAAACAGAATGAGCGGATAGCAGAAGCCGTGGAGATGATGATGACAATGTCAAAATGGGTGGAGAAGACACTCTCCCTGACCCAGCAGAAGGCGCTTCCTGGATCCAGCAGTGAGGTCAAGCAGCCCGGCCAGGGCAGTTCCTCCATCCAGCGACCCCCACACCCGCTCAAGCCAGTGGTCGCCCCATCCGCGTCCAAGCCAGTGTTAATCCCATCCAAATCAAAGTCCCTGACGTTAAAGAAACCAGTGTCCGATCAGCAAGAGAAGGAGGAAGAAGAGCTGGAGCTACCGGCGAAGAAGAAAGTGAAGATGACCCAACCCGGAATCCCACCCCAGTCTGGCTCTCGAGGGGACCAGACCCAGAAATGAATTGCCCCCCCATGACCAAGTAACTTTTATTTTCTGTATTAGTTTAATTTTTGTTTTTTTTTATGTCTTTGTTATTGTTTGTATTTTTGTAGATATTTGCTATATGTGTTTACCTTCTCCCATTTAGCCCAATGCTTGGTCTAAGTGTGAGAAGTTTGTATTTTCTGTTTTAAATGTGTCATCTCCCACTTAGCCCGATGCTCGGTCTAAGTGTGAGAAGTTTTATTTGGTTATATTGTTTGTTGTATATTGGATTGACTGCCCTGTTTCCCCCATTCACGACGATGGCTTGGGGACAAGCTTGAGTGAAGTGGGAGGGGGAGGGGAGTCAATGCTTGTATGTGTTTATAATGTTAAGAGTCGTTAAGTCTAGGTTTTGTTTATGTCGCATGAGCTGGTGAATATAATACGGCATGATCTCCTTAGTGAGAGAAATTGAAGACATGATGTATTTCAACTTAGAAGCCTTTTCCTTTAATAAGTCGATGTCAGTCTGGATGAAGTAAGAACGATAGAAGATGCCTTAGCTAACTTAGTTGTGAAGCCCCACTACAAGAGCGAGTTATAAGCCTAATACAATTTTGAGCTAACATATGTAAAATGGGGCCGCCACTGAATGTTCAGGGAGAAGAGTCATGAAGGAGAAAAAATAGGAGGAAATTGGGTTATGAAGGTATAAGTTGGACGAAGTCCAGGTAAAGGAGTTATAAGTTGGACGAAGTCCATGGAAAAAAAAAAAAAAAAAAAAAAAAAAAGGAATAAGCTGGACAAAGTCCAGAGAAAAAAAAAAAAAAAAAAAAAAAAAAAAGAGGAGGTATAAGCTGGACGAAGTCCAGGGGAAATATGTCTAAGGGCAGGAAGCAATAGTAACCTGACCCAGGAATAAAAGGGGGAACGAAGTAGAGAAAGGAAAAAACTCTAATAACCCGACGCTTCAGTGGTGTGACAATAACTTATGAGAGATTCGATCCTAATATCCCTTTGAGGAATGAGTGATCGAGTGAATCCAACAATTGAGGAGGTAAAAGGCTATCTTGACGAACTGACAGATTGATTAGGTAGAAGTAGGGAAGGGGCCAATTTGGAGAAGTGCAGCCTGTTGGATTGACCTTAATCTTGTGGGGACGGTTGCCTAGAAAGTCGATCAGGGGATAACCATGCGTTGAAATTCGCCTTATTTCTTTTTCTTGTCTTTATACTTGAGGACAAGTATGGTTTAAGTATGAGCAGTTTGATAAGGCTAATTTCATGCATCGGTTATGTGATCAAAAATCACCAATTACTGGGTCTAACACAATTTTTAAGCCAGGTGTGTGAAGGAATTCGCTAGTCCAGAAGAACGGAAGGCAGTGGACCAGCGAAGGAAGGAGACGAAAAGTGAGCAGAATCAAGGAAGAAAATGGCTAGACGAAGGGAGTCCAAAGCTGAGGGCAAAGAAGGCTATTCACACAAAAGAGCCCCTGCTGGACCCACTCCCACGCCTATATAAAGAGGAGCATACAACACACAAGATATACATGATTTAGCTCTCAGCTCACACACACACTCACACACTTGGGAAAAATGGGGATTCTGGGGTAGTTTAGAGGTTCATCTTCGGGAAATTATGTTGCAACACCGTCCTCAAGGAGGGCGAAGATAAAATTGTTTACTTTTCAGCTTTTGCGTTTTGATTTCCGTCGAACTTCACCGTTTTCGAAGTCGATTGCTCATTTGCTACTTATCGTTTATCTATGAATTTTATTTTACGTCACGATGGTGTTGATTTTGTGTTGATTTACGTTGATTCTATGTTTTGAGCTTTTGTTTCGGAGGTTGATTGTTATTCTCTGCTTTGGATGTTTTGTGTACTTGATCTGGGAAATATGAGTTGATCTGTGGTTGTTGTTGTTAATCTATGGTGAATCGGCGAATCTGCAGTTATGGAGATGATTTTGATCGGTGTTTGTCTCGGATGCTTGGATCCGGAGTGGATTTAGCATCCGAAGTGTAGATCTGAACAGGGGAACTGAGTTGTGCATGGATCTTTGATTTTCTTCTTTCGTTTTTACATTGCTTCGTCTAGTAGCCGTAGATCTGCCTTAGTTTTAACTGTTCTTCGGTTTTGTTGCTTTTAATTCTATCTGCTTCGTTTCGATTTACGTTTTCGCTCTGTTTTTACTGGTTGTTTCATGCCAAATGTTGGAGAAGATGATGTCGTTGTTAGTTAGTCCTTTAGTTAGTTATTTTGCAGCTTTTCAACCGTACTCTACCTTTTCAGAAAATGGTCCCCACCTTCAGTTGTTTTTCCTGGCCTAGGTTAATTTAGGAAATAGTTCTTACGATCTAGTAATTGTCTCGCTTGTTCCGGTTTATATGCATGTTTTTAAGTTTCTGCCTAGATCTAGTTGTTAGAGTAGCATATTTCAATTACCAAGTCTAGGATAAAAAAAAAAACTCAACCCTAAAATTGCGTGGCAGCAGCGAACACAAAAATAGTCCCCAAGTCTTTGAACATGTTTACTTGCGCATTCATCTCTGTGGAATCGATCCCTACTTCCACGTACTAGTTTCTTTTAGCTAAACGGGTTGAGGGTTTTTGAAGAGGGAGTTAAGTAAGTGATTGTGTGCCCGACGACAGGTAGCTCAAGGTTCTCTGAGTTCCTAGACCCAGTGTCTAGCGGATTTCTTGGACCGAGGGTTTTCTTCAGTATTTTTTAAGAACACGCTTCACTAACCATCATTAGCTTCTAGACACACCATCATAGGGCTCTTCAGGTATCATTTTCTAAGAGATGAGAAGAGAATTGAGGTGAAAAAAATAGGTACTGCTGATAATCCTGCTGATATGTTCACCAAGTCAGTCCCACAGAGCAAGTTCCAACATTGTTTGGACTTGCTTAATGTCATGAGCTGTTAGTTGCCCGTGGAGGGAAAATCTGAGGCAAGAATGGAGAAGTTTATTCGTCTGGTATTATGATGATGAATTTGGAAGAAGGGAGAATTCAATTCAAGGTGGAGATTTGTTAGTATGCCTTGAATTTGTATAGGATTAGGTTTCGTATTTGGGATAGGATTATGTTTCCTGGGCCCAGTCCGTCTCATATGTACCTATATATATGGGAGTAGAGCACATAATTCTGTGATCTGAAATCCAATCAGATCCAATCTGTATCTGAAAACCGCAGTCATAATACAATTTGTTCTCCGTTCTTGCCCGTGGACGTAGCCAACACAACGTTGATGAACCACGTAAATTTTGTGTCTATTTACGTTCTTTTGTTTCTCGATTCACAATTGCCTTATTTATCACAACAATAGATATATTACGCTGTAAAATATTCTTATCCAACTATTTGGTTTGTAAAAAATCCTAATAACATTAGCTCTTTAATAAAGAAATTTTTATAATATACTTCTTTTGAGATCTAATATCACAAAAATACTGAAGTAGTGAATTGTCCTCATCCAATTATTTGGTTTGTAAAAGAAGTCCTAATGACA
Source organism: Salvia hispanica (assembly GCF_023119035.1). NCBI lineage: Eukaryota > Viridiplantae > Streptophyta > Magnoliopsida > Lamiales > Lamiaceae > Salvia > Salvia hispanica. The sequence goes on from NC_062970.1 coordinate 16,560,916, forward strand.
TTAATATTTTATTTTAATAATTTATTAATATACTTTAAAATCAATGTTGAAAAATAGATAGATCAATTGGTGAATTATTTCCATCCAATTGTCTGGTGTGTAAAGATATTCATACCATTAGTGTTTGATTAAATAATATGTTTGAGATCTTATATTGCAAAATAGATACATTTACATTTACTTATAAATTATTTGGGGTCGTAGAGATGTTAAGTGGGTCGGGCCGGCGTAGCTCGGCTCAGGCCCATGTCTGAGGCGGGCTGGGCCGGGCTTTTTCTAATTTTGCTAAGCCCGGCCCAGGCTGGGCTGGACTCTGTTTGAATTTTTTGTTTAAGTATTTTAAAGATATCTTAAATGTATTATATGCAAAAATAAAACATATAACTTGTATTTTTATATCTCAATAACTAAATCTAAATTTAATAATGTGTTTAAGTTCATTTATTGACTTTGTATCAACAATATTTTTAATGTTCATTATTCTATTTAAATATAAGTGTATAACTAAAGAAATAACCAATATTGTTAATTTTGTTACTAGATGATGACATATAGGTTCACGTTGTATTTTTAAAGCTACAAGTATATGAACTAACTAACAAATTTAAAGAATTCTATAATTATCATCATATATTAAGGTTTGAATACGTAATATTCTTAATGTTAAACTTCAGAATCATCTTTTTTACGTCTTGGATAAAAAAAACTATAAAAAAAATTAGATGTAATCAAGATTGAATGTTTCATTCATAATTTAGTTGGAAACTTATGTTAATATTAAACTATTACTGTTTGAGTTAATTCGGAGACATCCAAAATATTGGAATGATATAGAAAAAATTAACATGTCTCGTGCACAAGATAATATGCATAAATAGAAAAATATACTATTATTAGTTATTAATCACCTAATTACATTTAAAAAAACTAATTATAGAAGGTGAGCCTCTGATGGGCCCGGGCCCGGGGTGATCCTAGGTCTGGGTTGGGCTTCGGATGGTCTTGGGCCTAGACCGGGCCTGGGTTTATAAAATGGCCCAATTGGAGCCCATCTCAACTGGCGAGCCCAGCCCAGACCCGCTTCATTTCACTGGTGGGTCGGGCCTGTGCCGGCCCATACCAGGCCTGGGCCGGGCTGGCACGGCCCAGTTGACATCTCTATTTGGGGATAATATCATGAAAGAATACCAAACTACTATTTGGGGAGTAGTATTATATTTGTATCAAAATGAGTACTACTTGCTAAACAAAATTTTGTATCAAAATAGATATTAAAACTTCTATTCTTTTAGGATACTACTCCTATATAGCTGTTTATATAAATCTGTTCAAATTTTTAACAATTTAATTATTTACTGATCTATGACAAATAAAAATATTATTATTAAACTATTTACTGTTAATTAAATCAAATTCTCGTGAAAAATAAGTAAAAATTCAAGATATTACAACAATATAATATTCAACTTAATATTATAAAATTAAATATAGATTTTTGTAAATCATGTAATATTAAAATATTGTATGCATACGCATATATACATATATTTAAATTGTTAAAATTTTATGTTTGAAAATAGTAAGAATATTTGCGGCGGTTGGATTATTTTACAAGCTGCAATAAAGTTATGGCAGCATAATTTGCGGCCTTATCGTGGATTGTCTTACCAATTGCTTGTACTAGTAAGAGTGTTCACAATAGACCAACTACGACGGCCGCCCTGTTGTGCAGCGCAGCCGCGGCGGTCTATTGCAAGCCGGAGGAGACCCGCGGCACATGGAGGACAGCCGAGTACCCGACGAAGCCTGGTGGCGGGCGGCAGCGAGACGGTGGTGTCGCGGCGGTCTATTGTGAGCCACGCATCCGCTGTCGCGATACTTTCTTTAATTTTTTTATTTTTTTATTTTTATCTATAAAATATCTATTCCCAATATGTTTTTTCATTCCATTCCGTTCTATTTATTTTTGTCCAATTTAATTTTGTTCTAGTCCAATTAAAATATACCAACGATTAAAAAAATGTGAGGCGTGGCCGTGACGTGATTGGACAAGTTTTATGTGGCTGGGACATGGCTGTGATGACTAGGCGGACAAGTATTTTTTGTGGTTGAATCGCGTGACTGTTCCAGTATTGTAGATACTCTAATAATTCATTACAAGAAAACCCTAAATACTTGTAACAGTAATTAGTTATTCCCTTTGATCCATTTTCAAGATATTCATTTTTCCATTTTAGTTTATCTCACTAAGATGTCTACTTTCTATACTTAAAAGTAAATATTTCATCCCTCTTTCTTTATTAAAAGTATTCAACTATATTTTTCTAAATACTTACTTCACTACGTCTAACTTCTTCTGAAATCATATGCCACTCGTATTGGCAGATCAAATTAAACACGGTGTTCCCTCAAAATTATGAAAAGCCAAGTGGTAGAATACTCATTTGTCTAAGCTTAATACCAAATCGATCTCTTTTAAGCTCATTTTCTGTAAAAAAAAAATGTGGATACTTTAAGCGAGAGAGTGTGTGTTTACAAAAGCAACAAGTGTCTTTTCTTACATGGATATAATGCAAATTAAAAACGTCACTCAACTGATATGTTATCGACAAACATTTGCTAACTGTCTTATCAATTAAACGTTCAAAGGCTCGATGATTGTCATAATAAATTCATTTAAATTTAATTGTTCAGCACAAAAATATCTACAAAACGGAATCAAACCTTGAATATATTTAATTGACTTAAAATTAATAGTGACACATTACATGCTTGTTCAATGAGATTTTATTTATTTTGTAGAATAATCTCTTTGCAGATCCATAGAAAATTGGGTTAGACAGCTCCGGCCGAAAATTTAATCCACCAGATTTTAAGGCTATCATGATATTTTCATACCAATTAGGCTATTCTATTAGTTGGTTATCATTCATATTTAAAGATTTTTGGCTATCATTCTATAAACGGTAAACCAACTCATTAATTTTACATTGAACTGAATGTTGTAGGGCTAAATACATAGGTAAAAGTTAAGCACATTAAATCACTATTTTCAAATTTCAATGTAAGTATGTTATTATAATTTTCAAAGTGTAATATATAATCTATATATATTCAGGATTCTTAAGTTAAACACATTAAATCACTATTTTAAAATTTCAATGTAAGTATGTTATTATAATTTTCAAAGTGTAATATATACTCTATATATATTTAGGATTCTACTAGGAAAATAATTGTCCCATAGGGGTCCTCTTAGGTGGACAACTATCATAACTGACAACTATGTCAATAACCTACGTTACCGATGTCGAAACGTGACATACGTATGTCTTCTGTTTACCATGTTATAAATGTTAATAGAAGACTTACGTATATCAACTCATATAAATGCATTTGTGTTGATATCGGTAATAAGCAATTTTCTTTTTTGAAAATAATAATGTCACCTAAGATTAAATGTTTTCCTTTTTAGTTTGTCTCAAATAAGATGATATTTTTCTATTTTTTAAAATAATAAAGAAAATTTCTCTAAACAACTAATATATCCAACAATTTTTTCTTTCTCTAATTAAAATATTCATTTGTCTTTCTCATTCGATTTAATACTTACACTCATATTTTCATCTAAAATTAAACACATTAACCAAAAACTCATAAAATCTCGTGCCGAACAAGAAATATGTCATCTTAGCTTGGATGGTGGTGAGTACAAAAGGTAATTTGGTAAGGATTATAATTATATCTAATTGCTTATGTTAAAATGATAAAGTTTAAATTTGAATTTTCATATATTTCTATAATCAATTCAATGCCAACATGATATATATATATCGTCTCAATATAATATATGTGAAATGTTAATTTAATTATTTTCATATTTATGTCATTGAGTTGATATATTTAGTATAATATGTTGACAACACGAGAATGACGAAAAATACCATGCATAATAAAGAAATTGATACCCTAGTATATTAAAATAATATTTTCATATTAATACATGACACTATTTGGGACCGTTATATCTTTAAATCCAATGATCTCTAATGGTGTAGTTATCAAATAAGGCTTAGTTATAATTTAATTATAACTCAAGGTATTGATCAAAACTTAACTAAGTTTTAATTCACAACTAAAGACCATACGTCAACCATTAGATAAAAAATGGAAGGACGAGTTTAAAACACAAAAGTCATTTTCTTATACCTATTAGGTTATTTTAAAACCGATTTAGTTCATACGAGGGGTATGAACTCGTATCAACTAAAACTAGTTAAAAATGACCTATGTTTTATAACTAAATCAATGTAAAAATAACAGTGTTTGGTTATTTGGTTAAGATTTGGTTATTTTTTTACACTACTATTAGGGAATGGAGCATATCAAAGCTCATTTTTTTAAACTAAGACCAAACTAGAGTTATTTGATTTGGATGATCAACCGCTTAGATTGCGCAATGAATCAGATTTATATGATTAATGTGTGCAGTAATGGCAATTAAGGAATCTATGACAAATCTTAAAAATCTCAAAAAATACCCTAAACTTAAATTTTATACTCTACTTCCTTTGTCAATAAATTAAAGTCCAATTTTGACTTTGCACGAGTTTTAAAAAACGTGAAAGAAAGTGAGTTGAAAATAGTTCATAGAACACGGGTCTCATTTTATATATTAGTTTTATAAATATGTAATGAGTTAGTGGAAATGAGGTCCACTTACTGAAAATGGAAAAAGTCAAATGTGGACGTTATTTTGTAGACGGACCAAAATAGCAAATGTGAACATTATTTCGTGGACAGAGCTTCAATAACATTTTTTATTATAGTTGTATCAAATTAAATACTCCCTCCGTCCACGAAAAATGAGCAAATTTGCCATTTTTAGTTGTCCACGAAAAATAGAGCATTTTTAAAAAATGAAAGTTTTGAACAACTTCTCTCACATAGGGGTGAGCATTCGGGTTTCGGTTCGGTTTTTTGCCCAGACCGAACCAAAATCGAAAAACCGAATTTAGTTCAAAATCCAAATCGAACCGAAAAACCGAAAATCAAACATCAAAAACCGAACAAAATTGAAAAAACCGAAATTTTCAAAAAAACCGAAAAACAGAAGAAAAAAAAAATGGAGTAATATAATATTTTATTTTATATATACTAATAGAATATAATACTATATATTATATGAAATTAATAAAATATATATAATGCATATTATATAAAATATATTAAAAGAATATATATTAGATACATGATATAATCATTAAATTAATAGAATAAATATATAGTATAATATTATATTTAAAATATAATTCGGTTTTTCAGTTTTTTGGTATTTTTTTCCGCCCCAACCAAACCGTACCGAAAAATCGAAATTTTAGAATTTTTAAAACCGAACCGAACCGAAAATTGAAAAAATCGAACCGAATTTCAAAATTTCGGTTTGGATCGGTTTGGATATTCGCTTTTCGGTTTATTTTCTCACCCCTACTCTCTTACTTTTTCTCTTTTCTCTTACTAATAATATGGACCCCACATTCCACTGATACTACTTCTCTCTTAGTATTTTTTCCCTTCTCTCTTACTAATAATATGGACCTCACATTTCACTAACACTACTTCCCTCTTACTTTACTAATTCCACATTAAAATCTATGCCATTCACAATGTGTCCTATTTTTCGTGGACGGAGGGAGTATATAAATCGAAACGTGCGTGAAATGAGAGGTGCTCACATAAGGAGCTTAGAGCATCTCCGGTGGCGGACTTCCCACTAGAACTTCCACTAGGACTTCCCACAAAAACCTCCTGCCACGTCACTAGGACTTCTCATCCCACTGCACAATGCAGGACTTCCACTAGGACTTCCCGCAATAAAATAAATTCACAATTACTCAATTTACGGAATTAAAATTTACGGAATTAAAATATCGACACGGAATACGGGAAAATTCGAATACTTCATTAAAAAAAATTACATAATACTTAAAAAAAACATAATTAAGTTAAAAATTACATAATCATAAAATGTCGAGAAATACAACCCTCGGCTCTCACTCCTCCTCGTCCGACCGTATTTATAGAGTTTTAAAAAAATTAATAAAAAAAAATTAAATTAAATTTTAACTCGGACGTCCGACTGACGCCACAATGGCGGACGTCTGGTCGGACGTCGCGAGGATATCCGACGTCCTCACGGGACGTCCGTGTCCGACCTAAACCTTCACAATGGCGGACGTCCGGTCGGACTTCCGCGACGTCCGACCGGGACGTCCACCGGTGGAGATGCTCTTGTATAACATGTATAGCATATCATTTCCTATATGTATTATATTCAACATTTTTATAGTGAAGTACTCCCTTCGTTTCATGTTAATAAAGATGTTTCATCTTCTGCACTCGTTTTTAAAAAGAATAATTGAAGTAATAAATGGTTAAAATGGAGAAAAAATAAATGAAGAGAGAAAAAATATAGATTAATAATCATTTTACCAAAATGAATGCAGAAAATGAAACGCATTCATTAACATCGGAGAGTAACTCTTACCCACCCTGCCATACAAAATAATCTTAAGATTAAATATATAGGGAGTACGATTTTAAAAGTAATGGTATAATCATAAATTATAAATTTCAAGTCAATATTTTAGCAAATCCCACTATTCCCACTTATTGATGACACTATTTTAATACTGTCCTAATTCTACCATTTTAGCCATTCTCGTGTCACTATATATATACGTCTCTATTTCCCACTTTCACAGGCTGACAGCATTCTTGAAAAATCTTGAAATTTTGAAGTTTTAATCGTTTAATAGTTAGAAAATCATGGGCAGTTTGGAAGTAGAAAGAAAGACAGTGGGCTGGGCTGCAAGAGACCCTTCAGGTGTTCTCGCGCCCTATACATACACTCTCAGGTATTTCAAGAATTACTTTTTATAGGGCTTTATTGATGATCAGTGCATGTTCTCTCTCCGATGCTTACTTAGTTACTTACTTTAGTTTGTTTTGTTTGAAAAGATTGGTTTTTGATGGGGAAAAAATGATGCATGTGCAGAAATACAGGGCCTGGAGATGTTTATTTGAAGGTAATGTGCTGTGGGATTTGCCACACTGATATTCACCAGACTAAGAATGACCTCGGCATGTCCAATTACCCTATGGTTCCTGGGTATATCCTCTCTCTCTCTCTCTTCTGTGTGTGTGTGTGTGTGTGACTGCGTTTTCTTTAAAGCTGAGCTTTGGTGTTCTGTTCTGATGTGTGTTTTCTTATAGTTCCTGATTTTCTACTGTGTTTTAATGGAGTGCGTATGTGTATGTGTGAAGAGGCTGCCTTAGAATATTCATTTGATTTAGGGGCAATTAATTTTGAATTGAAGATTGATGGATTCAGGTAGAAAGAATTGAGTTCCATTTCATTGTCTATCACCTTCTCTCCATTTTTTGGATGAATGAGCATTCACTAACAAATTCACACATTGGTTTGCTTATGAAGTTATGGTCTTGTCTAAATGTGCTAGAACAGGTGTAAGGGTCTAATTCACTTAAAAGGATTAAACTTCTTTCATTTTGGTAAATTTTGTGGAGTCAAATCATGTTCTTTTCTTTTTGTATCTTCTGCTGTTATTTGATGTTTGATGTTGCTAATTGTGTATTGAACATCTAAAACCTGGCTGACTCTTAATAGTTTGATAGAATACTGACCAGATTGAGTTGGCAAAGAGTATAATTTATTTTGTCCAAGAAATGTTGGTCAGCATATCATGGTTTGTTGTTGTTCCAAACTTTAAGACTACTTCTCTTTTGTTACTTCATAGGCATGAAGTGATTGGTGAGGTGGTTGAGGTAGGGTCCAATGTGACCAAATTCAGGGCTGGTGATGTGGTTGGAGTTGGCTGCATCGTCGGGTGTTGTGGCAGCTGTCGCCCATGCAAGGCAGACATTGAGCAATACTGCAACAAGAGGATTTGGACCTACAACGATGTTTACATCGACGGCAAGCCAACTCAAGGGGGTTTTGCTAGTGCTATGGTTGTTGATCAGAAGTAAGCATGGTTCCAACTAGTTTTATTGGATGATCTTGTTTGTCTCTGATTGCTTCGTTTCACAGGTTTGTGGTGAAAATCCCTGATGGAATGGCACCGGAGCAGGCTGCACCACTGCTATGTGCAGGAGTGACTGTGTACAGTCCCCTCAACCATTTTGGGCTAAAACAGAGCGGCCTAAGAGGCGGTATCTTGGGGCTTGGAGGGGTCGGACATATGGGAGTTATTATTGCCAAGGCCATGGGCCACCATGTCACGGTTATCAGCTCTTCTGAAAGAAAGAGGGAAGAGGCGTTGGATCACCTAGGTGCTGACGACTACTTGGTGAGCTCGGATGCTGCTCGGATGCAAGAAGCTGCTGACTCACTAGACTACATAATCGACACAATCCCTGTGAGCCACCCATTGGAGCCTTACCTCTCTCTACTGAAAATTGACGGCAAGCTGATCTTGATGGGAGTTATCAATACCCCTTTACAGTTTGTCAGTCCAATGATCATGCTTGGTGAGTTTCATCAACCCACTTTGTCTATTTATGCTTTTTAGTTTATACTAGAAAATGTTGGTGAAAGATTGTGTGCATCCGGATGTATGGTGCATCCATCCAATGAAGGTTTACTAATCTACGAATGGAAATAATGCATGGAGTAACCATATGAATCTTGAAATATTTACTCGAATGAGTCGATTTGTTGTTGTTGATTAAGTAATAACTTTCATGACCAGGAAGTTGGCTATCATATAAACATCCATCACCTACCTTTCTCTAATGTCATAATCAAACAAAGTTGATCTATATCTCAGATTATTTTTCAAATAAGTCTGCTACTACTTTCACATGACACACGTCTTAAGTAATGCATTGATGATATGATTCGATTCAATTTAGGGAGGAAGAGTATCGTGGGAAGCTTCGTTGGTAGCATGAAGGAGCTGGAGGAATTGCTGGAGTTCTGCAAGGATAAGAAACTTTCTTCCACAATTGAAACGGTGAAGATGGATTACATCAACACTGCCTTTGAGAGGCTTGAAAAGAAGGATGTTCGATACAGATTTGTAGTTGACGTTGCAGGAAGCACACTTGAGCAGTGAAACATATATGGCTTTGAGTTCATTTGTTGATAAGGTTGTTGTTTTCTGTCATACTATTTGGGATTTATTACAGTTTCATATTTTGTGTCTAAGATAAGAATTGGTGAGATTGTTGAAGGTGGCAATTGGCAAACAATTTATATATATACTAGTATATTGATATTTGAGAATAGTCTCTCGCTTTGACTTGATAGAATATTTACTTAGTTGGTGTCTTGGTGTGATTTTCCTGACAATTAAGAAGGTTAATATTTATGGAATACTATCTTCGTTCCCTCATAGCTGAGTCACTTCTTTTTTGCCCTCGTTTTGAAAAAATTATGAAATAGTTAAAGTAAAAAAAAAGTAAAATAATAGAGCGAATAATATTGAGAAGACTAAGACAAATGCCCATGTGTAAAGATAATAATCTTATAGCATTATCTTAACATAAAGTATTGAGACACACTTATCAAAATAATATTCATAAATTTTAATCATATTTAATTTATAAAATATAATTTTATCTAATTAATCAAACTGATTATCAATTGTTGGGCTGGGCTCATATATTGAATTTAGAATTAAGGACCCCTTCTTGTAGACCAATTAAAACATAGCTTTATCTTTTCACGTTTGTTTATATTTGGGTGTTGTGCATTTGTGTTAATAAGTAAAGGATTGTTGCGAGTCGCCTGTATTATCAATGGTTTACATTTAGAACCCAAATAAGATAGAAGTACTAATCTATTATAAGTAAATAATACTCTTATCACATGTAACAACGATATGTTGTCATTTATCTTTACACATTTCGATATTTATAGGCAAAACAACATGCAACATTTAACAGTGTTAGACGCCAACATAGCTCACGAACAAAAGCTCTGGCATACCTTTAGATTAACATGAAAAACTAGCTGCATCATTTTCTCTCTTTAGAAAATTAAGTTATAGTACTACTTAATCATATGAAAACAAAGTTGATATGATATGACACATTTGAAATCGTCTTCAAGCAACAACCCTCTCATTATCCCCACAAAACAAAAGCTGCGCTGACTCAATGCTACTAAATGAAAAAAAAAACAAGGATGGTGAATAAGAATATGCAGCAGTGGTGGATATGAATTCAAAACCGAACAAAATATTCCTACAGTGGTGGATATGAATTCAAACATCGCAAGAAACTTTGGCATACCTTTTTATAGTTTTCCTCAACTTAGATTTCATCTTCTTCGAAAGGATCTCGTTCCGGGAAGTCCCCAACCTAAACATCGCAAAATGAAAAAAAAAAAACAAGGATGGTGAATAAGAATATGCAGCAGAGGAAAACAATCAACCTCACAGGTGACTAACATTGCAAAACTTTAAGTTTCTCCAACTCTTGAACTAAAGACTTTAATTACTAGACTTTTATATAATTGCTTTCTATTTTATGCTTTATTACATATTTTTAGAGTTTTTAATGTTATATTTTTATTATTTTCTAATTTTTTGAATTACATATGAATATATAAATAGGTTTGTGTTAAAATGACAACCCTTTTAAAGTGGCACCGTGACACCACTTATACAGCAATATATAAACGCTACACAGCAATATTACAAACACTACACGGCAATCTATAGATTGTTGTATAGTGTGTCGGATATTGCTGGACAAGAAAATTTGTTGTATAAAGAGCAACAAATTGCTGGCCATCTTTTTCAGATTTTTTTTTTTACCACGTGGCAGCTTATTATTCGTCCACGTGTACAAATGATTGGCTAGGAATGGTGGTATGGTGTTATTTTAAGGGGTGGTGGCACCCTAACATGCCCCTAAATAAATATTATTTTATATATTTAATTAATGACCGCCATATCCCGCCATACCGATACGCTGTGGCATTTTTCGGGCGAACCGCCATGGACCGCCATTCTGCTTTGACAACATTGTCTCCAAGACCTCTCTACATAACCCATGACAAATTATACCCAACTCAAATGATTTTATTTAACACAATCACAACCCCCTTGAGCTATAATTACAAAGAAGCAGTTATTTACCGTAATAAGAATGCAAGGAAACCAAATTTAGTAGTAGTAGTTAAGAACAAACCTGTACTTTATCTGGTCTGACCATTCCCCCACAAAGAGGAGGGCATTCAAAATAGCGCTTTCCTTTCACCCTGCAAACAAAAAAAATGGACATGTTTAAATGTGCAAAACATCCTCAAGCTATACCAGAGCTTCCCAATAACCACCTAATACACATCGGCAAAACTTATTAAGAAATCACTACACCCAGAATTACACCTATTCATTGTCAGAAAACACCACTTCCATGTCATACCCAAAACCTGACCCATGAATAAAACTCAATCACATGCATGGTCACTGAATGAAATAAACTTCTGATTTGCAAGAGTCTTGTAACAGAATGTTATGTATTTTATGATATTATCAACCTCATCTAAATCCATAGGATCTTGTCAACGACTCAAACATAAAATATAACTCCGGATATGAAGAACGTCCGAAACAAAGCACAATATAATAAACAACTCAAATTCCAAAGCTTACTTTCAAGACAAGCACAATGATGTTGTGAAAATCATAGCTACGATTAATTCCGTGACAGGCTTTTCTTTCTAAATATATTTTACCCACTATAAATCTCAGTCCATCAAGTGTTTACTGCTTCATTAATAAAATATCATAGATGCTATTGTAGAAAATCACACGAAGTTGAGAATCACGCACATGCCATCGTGTTTCCCCAGAGGTTCATCATACTGGATCCCAACCCAAAAACCAGGTGCAAGTGTTTCTGCCTGACCCACAAATTTGACAATGCCTCGTTTCTCCCCTACTTCAACTTGGCATCTATCTCCCACCTACTTTGTTTGATGGAAAAAAAAGGAAGAATAGACCAAAAGAGTTAGCATCGTGCAGCTTGTGGTCATCTAATATTCTCATCGGAATCCAGAAAAATACGCTGTGTGTAATTGACAAGGGCACATTTAAAAATAAAAAATTTGGATAATAACTTATAATAGAAGTGTCAAAATTATCTGAAGAGTGAGAAGAAGAAAAAGTTTATGTGTATTAAATAAGATAGAAGGTTGATCTATTGGATTCATAATTTGGATTAAACCATAAGAAAGCATGCCACACATCATTCTCTTAGGTGTCGTTCAGTTGCTATGACTCATAATCATATGATTATTAATCTAGGATTAAGTTGAGATTTTTTTAGTTGGAGGGGGTCACTATGACTCATTATCATATGATTATCCACATGGGATTAAGTAGTGATGTTCAATCTCATGAACCAAACATAAGCAAGACATTTATGCATGTGTTTTGGAAAAATGATAAATAGTTAAAGTGGAGAGAAAGTAAAGTAAGAAAGAGAATAATTGTATCTTTCTTACTTTACTTTCTCTCCACTTTAACTATTTATTACTATCATTTTTCCAAAACACGTGCAAAAATGAAACGCTTCGCTTAGGCTAGGACGGAAGGAGTACTAAAAAAGAATTGGATCCAAGTTCAGTTCAGCCTTTGAAGAAGTTTCGTCCAGATATAGCCCACATTAGGCTTATGTTAACAAGAAAAGTATGACAACTGCCCACAGGTGACTTGCAATTAGATATTCCATATGCAAGTTTTTACAAGATTACAACTATTGTGACACAAAGAAGGTATGAAGAGTCAAGGTGCAAAGCAAACCTTTATGTTTGCACATAGGTCCTCCATGTAGTTGTCTGAAATCTGTAAACAATAAATGAAACTAGAATTAAGAACAAGAAAATAATACAGAGTGCAAAGAGATAAGAGCTACTGTTTAGCCATAATATTTTACAAGATAAGAAGTGTTGTAAGTAGTAATAGTGAATATAAAAGTTATGTAGTCTTATACAGAAGAGTCTGTCTCATAAGTTTTTATGAAGGTCAAAATTCATAAAATAATCTATAAAGCCAACTCAATCATGATCATTAAAGAGCAATATTATACTAGTAATTTATTTGTCATGAAGGAAAATGACCCTAAACCAATTAGAGGAATACCGTGCGCAAAGAATCTCGACAAGTAAGCGTAAAGTGCAAGTAGATAGAATAATACACAGAACATACTTTAGACTCCAGATTTGAATGTTGAACTCCCATTCTTTCCTTGAACTTTTTGTAAGTGCCTGAAATAAATAATAGTTCAATTCTCTCTGACCCCACAACATTAAGATATAGTATTAATTAAAACTGTGATATCCATAACATGGAACTTAAAATTGAATGCAGAAAATTGTTATATTGCACAAAATGTGAAATAAAATTTGACAAATTAAGATTAGAGAAGAAGCTGCACAATTTGAGTGGGTGTCAATGTCAGCAACAAGGAATAATAAAGATGGGGGTGCGGTTATGTTGGAGTGGAGCGGATGAGACTGTTACACGAAGTGGAGGATCCTGCATGCTATCCATCCTTAGTTCCCTTTATGATTTCCTTTATGATTGTATGCAATACTATCAATTATCATATAATGGTCCTTTGCGGTTTGACAGTTGAGAAGAGTATTGAGCTTTGAATCATGTGCATTCTGGCCTAGTGGCCCAGGCCTTCATCGTACCATTTATTTATCCAACTACATATCCATTTTCGTTTAAAAAAGTGTCTGACATATACATACGATCCTTCTTCGCTTCATTTCTCTAACAAAATTTTACCCATTTCACAGCTTGTCGTGTTGCCCTGATGACTAACGTCTTCTCCATTGGAGTAAGTCATTTTCAAAAATAGTTTGGACATTCATGAGAAGACAAACAAGTCACCTCCGAGCTAAAAATATTACATTATGGAGGAGAGATTGAAACAATGACAAGGCATATGGCATACCATCAAGTTTGTTATATGCTTCATCAGAAATTTTGTATTTCTCCACAAGGGAAGTATCTTCCAGCCAACCACCAGACGTAACTGATGAAGGATCAAGATCAATGACATGAAGCCGGAAACTAAGAAAGCAAATAATCCAGTATCAGAATGAGTGTGGTACCCAAAATAAATATCTAATGGAAATAAAGTTTACAGTCATTGAAAATTAATACGAAAAGAATAACGAAGCCAACAAGGATACTGAACAAGGAATTTAAGCTATAAAACCTTAGATACAGCAGATTTTGAGTAGGTTGCGAAGTATGATAAACATAGGGGTTCATTTGGTGCAAAATTCTGTTAACAATTTAATCAACTTATTTACAACTACAATTCAAAGCTTATTAATCTTGTTTTCCTTATGTCATTATTTCTTTACAGTGACCATAGGTCGGTGAACTATCAAAACGACACATATAAGCAAATATTCCAAATAATATACCAATACTAAGAGTTCCAACAATAAAAAAACAAATTGATTAAAAATGTAAAAACAACCACCAGAATTGTCTAGAAACCTTAAACAAATGAAGAATACTAAATAGAATATCTAAATTACCCATCTTGTGGAGAATAGAAACCAAGGGGTCTCGTGTTATCAGCTAGATCTGAAACTTTAGCACCTGTATCATCATAAAGCTCGAGGCACATTGACTCAACAGAAGTGCCGCACTTTTTCCATAGTTTATCTTTTACAGCTTCTACAGTCATCTGATAAAAAAGATGAAAAGAATTATGCAACAAGCACTTATGAATAAGCTATTTGGTTATCAAGTTTCTTGATTTCTTGATTAGGACACTGGTGCATTATGCATACAATTTCAGGCATGATTTTGATTAAAGTTCACTTAATATTTCGTAAATATAGCTTCCATGAAAACTTCTACAGCATGTAGAATAAATCTCAAGTCCCAGCACTAGTATCAAATAGATTAAGCAATCAGGGATCACTTCCTTGTGCCAATTCCAGACATTCCCATATCTAAACCCCCCTCAATATGCAGAGCAGGGAAGATACTAATACTGATTATTTAGTAGTCCCCCCGTCCGCGGATAGGAGTCCCGTTTTTCATTTTGGTCCGTCCGCGAATAAAAGTCCCGGTTCATTATAACTATAAATGGTAAGAAGCCCCACATTCCACTAACTCATTCCACTCACATATCATTTTAGACTAATATATACAAGTGGGACCCTATTCCACTAACTTTCTTCCACCCATTTTTCTTAACATTTCTTAAAACTAGCGCCAGAAAGAAATGGGACTCCTAATGGTGGACGGATGGAGTATCTAGCAGTCAGGTTTTGAACATATTCCGGGATATCTAAATACAGAGAACTATCCTCCAAACTCTCATTATCAGTACATAAGGTTATCATTTATCAATAATACAATTCATTCAAAGTATTGTTGATTAGTGCAAATCACAAGTTTGCCACATAAATAAATGAAAAATCAAACATCAGCCAGATATAAACAAAAAATGGTGGTACGATTCGCATACCTGTAAAGAGAATCGAACATCAGAAGCAAAACTCTTGATGTTGGAGTGGGTGACGCGTAAAAGAACCGACTCATCTCCTTGAACTTGTAACTTATCCATATTCTTCAGCGCTCACTTAGCTTATCGGCCCTGCTTGACAAGCAAAACAACAGAATCCTTGATGTAGAGGTAGCAAATAGAGTCGGACTGGCTTAGCACATTGGGACTTTGAACGAAAATTGCCCTAAATCTTAGTAGCTAATTCAAACTAAGATGAGCATTCACAAACAACATTATATATCCATCAGTACACTACTGATAACAGAATGCCTGTTTCTCCACTACTGCTAAGCCTTATAAGCAAATTGTTCAAGTTTCATACACAACACTGAATTGCAGAAACTGCAATAAGATTAAGAAGAAGATTCGGACAACACCTAGTTCAGCTGTTCAGGAGTAAGTGGAAAACACGCATTCGGCAAAAAAATCGAATTAAGGATTGATATTCACTTGCTCTTCTCTCACATCAGTTTCAACTGATCCACCGGAAAAGAAATGCGGTTGTTCTCAAAAACTGAAAACAGAAGATCAACAGATTCAAAATCAGACCTGCAGCGATTGAAGCAAGCGCCTACTCTTATGAGAGGAGAAGAACGATGCCTGGTTCTCAGAATTGTAGATCGTCACGAGGTTTCCAAATATTTATGTGTTTCCCTTTTATTCTCTTCTTAACCTTTTCGTTTTCGTAATATTTAAAAAATTATATTTTAAATATTCTCTTTTTTTATAATGAATAGAAATTTTATTTGCATCGAGAGTAAAATGAAAATTTAAAATACAATGCGTCTGTGCACTGTGCAGCCTCAATAAATTGAAATGCTCCAGCTTCCCATAATTCTAGGTTAGATTCGATCAATTTCAGCAGCTCCTGTACCAATCCATTGATTTAATTTGAAACCACAAATCTCGCCGTCGAATTACTACAAAAACCCGAAATTCCAAACCCTAGGGTTGAGGGGTTTTGCAGAAAAAATCGCAAATGACATCGTCGGGAAGGCCGACTTCCGCCGCCGCCGGTGATTTGCAGATGGTTGTGGCGGCGGACAGAGCACCTGCCGCTCTGCCACCACGTCCTCCGTCATCTTCGTCCTCAGCTCTGGTAGAATATACGCCGCCTGCAGCCAACCCCGAGGATGAGGACCTTGAAGTTAAGCTCCGGCGCATTATTGAATGCGTTCCTGTTCGTGTCAGCAACACCTCCGGCAGTTCAGCCGGTTCAGGTTCTGGTGATTTCCATCAGGTATTGCTTGCTTCTTGTTTCAATGAAATGTTTGCAAACTGAATTGTTGTAAACGTTGATTGATGTGCGTCACTTGGAGAATGTTCTTAGTTTTTACCATCTATTAGACTTAGAAAAGTTTGAATTTTTTAAAATAAACTCGTATGGATGAATCTCTGTGCCAACTACCAAACACTAGTCAGAATGTTTCTTTCTTCAATTTAGGACTGGACATGTTGAAAATGATTCGTGGAAGTTATGTGCTGTGATAATTCTTGTCGATCTTTTTTATGTATTACTTGGCGGTATGAGTAGGGTCTGAGGGGGTGACTTACTTAGGCATGAGATGAGATGATAAATATTTGGGGGTTTTGTTTGCCACATTTGGAAGTATATCGCCGTGGCGTAGTTTAAGTTTATTAAGGAAAGTCTTGTGGCATACTTATAAAAGCATGTGTCTCTCTGTCTTGACTAAGAATCTGGCCTATACATGAATAATTGGTTATTGACTTGGTAGTTCGGTACCTCAGGTGTCAGACCTGTTCATTTTACTTGATTCTGGTTTTAACATTGGTTGGGAACAGTAACTGAGAGAGCTTTTGAAGACCCTTCAGAATGTAACATTACATGATTTATTTACTAGCACTAATATTCATTAGTTTTAGCATTTAAATCAGCCATTAGTTTGATATACACTTGACCACAGAGTTTATATTAGTAGTACTGCTTAGTAGCAACCCAAATCAGGAATTTTATTCTACCATTGTGTTGATACGTCATGAAACAAGTCCAGATTAAATATGTAGCGATACAAGACTATTTATCATTTGGTTCTTAATGAAATTGACAAATAAAAACTGGGTAGAAAGATAAAGTATTGACAGCAGGAGATGAAGTTACAGGAAACATGGCGTGTTTTTTTACTTATACCATAAGGGTGAGGGATCCACTGTAGAAGAGTGAAAGTTACTTTATGATGTGTGACTTTGTGTTTTGTTCAATTCAATAAGCTTACTTCTGAAGTTCTGGTTGTTAATTAATAATATGGGTTGTGTTCGTATTTGGGAAATAAAAATCCACTATCATGAAGATATTACATGTTCTATATGTTTTTTTTAAACTCTACCGACATGTTCGTCCAACTTCATGCTGAGATTAGTATTCATCTGTTATCCCTTATGCTTTTGCATTTATTAATCTCAAGCTGCATAGCATGGATTAATCTCATTCGCATTGATTTATCTGCTTCATTTTTGTATATCACGTAACCTTCTAATATGAGTTGGTGTAAGAATCACTGTTTTTCCAATTGCATATTATATACCTCTTTCATTGTCAGGCTAGCAAGCATCCATTTGGCCCATTCATTTGTTAGGTTTTGAGTTTGTGTCTTTGGCTCCTCAGAACCAATCCTTTCTCGAGTCTCTTGATAATAGTTCATGAAGACTTTTCCATTTACATGATAATGTGGCTGGCTTCACTTCCTTTGTATGGAAGTTTTACTAACTTTTCATGGGGTTATTAATGGTGACAGTATCGTCAAATGAGACGGAAAGAACAAGATCGGCTTGCAAGAATGGATGCAGACTTCCAGAAAAGGAAACAGATAACCGAATTCGCCCAGAGGAGGGAGGAAAGATTAAAAGCTGCTGAGGAGCGTACAGCCAAAAAACGCTTGAAACGTCTGAAGAAAAAGCTGAAGAAGAAAGACAAAAAGTGCAAAACGGATGCTGGTGGTGACGAGCATCAGAAGGAACAATCTTCAGATGAAGGTGGAGACTCAGACAACAAGGAAGCTTAAGAGGCGATTGAACTGCTGTCTTGTTCTCGTATTCTCAATCTCTGGTTTATGCATGATGGCATAATTGGCATTAAAGTGTTAGATACAGAAGCTGGACATAGTGAAGATCGACCAAACGTTCAAAATTTACTTTCTAGTTGACTAAACTTGAATCTGTTTAAACTTGAATGAGGAAAATCAACTTGTATGTGGTTTAGGTCATTATCATTGCAATCAAATGGGATAATGGCTATTCTTTTAGTTTGACTGACTTGTGATCAGCTCCACTTTGTAGTGAGTTACTGGATACTACACTTGAGATATTTTGCAGCAGGGAGCTCAAGACCTCGCGACGTCTCTCTGTCTCTCCTAAGTAAGACTGATAAGAGAATTGCAAAAAACGATTTAAATTTGGTACCACTCAATGAATTAATAGTTTTTCTCCTTTTTCCATAGTTTGCTGGGTTTTATAAAATGTTGATTGACCAAACATCAATTATGATTAGTTGACTCGGTTAATAATTGCAATACTCCAAGTGCGGATGACTTTATTTTTGAAACTCCGCAACAAAAAACATAAATTGCATTCAAAGAGTCCGCAAATACACGAATATAGTCAATAACAATCTCTTTTCTAAGTTCAAGCAACCAATTGATTGCAGGAAGCCCGTTTCATGTGCTTTATCACCCAACAGTTGATCCAAGTTAGGCAATCTTTGGGATGAGAACAGTTTCTGAAGATGGCAAGGTGACGGAGCGCAATAGCTCCAGCGAGCATACTAGTCCGATAAAATGTGACATAATGGTGTTTGCAGATGCCTACAAATAGAGCACAAAACATGGTTATATAACTGGAAAGAAGCTACTACGATTGAGAACTTTCACCCTGATTAAAATGCTAACACTATCCAAATGAAGAACACCAAGTAGAGAAGAGGGGCAAATATGTAGTGGTAAATGAGAATATGGAGTTAGTTACAAAGGATACCTGCACCAAGAACACATCCAAGGCAAGAACCGGGCTGTTCCCAGGGGCAATGCCCTGATAATAAGGAGTAGCTGAAGTGGTAAGAGCTTTAGCCACCAACAGGCCTACTGTCGCTTGCATGCCAAGTATAGCAGCACCTATGCCCAAGACATTTATGCCTATGCCGTTTTGCAGACTTCTCACAACATCAGCACGAGGAGGCGCCTGAAAGCAAATGACATGTGTCAAACCATCATAACAATACAGAACTTGCAATCAAGATACAGTGCTTGTACAAATGTAATGAGATATTGCCTCAACTACACACTTATTATATCAGTACATGACGACTTAAATGGGCAAGTACTAGGTGTGTTTTAGTGATTGAATTTTCAGTTAGCAATCAAACACAATTAACAGAATTCCCAGAATACACGTAAATTACTTAGCTCTGCCTCAATTTATGCTCCGTATTAGTGGGCGTGGTGAAATTACTCCAAGGACATGAAAACACTCACCAACATCCACTACTTACAAAAAAAAAGGGATTCGCCTTGTTAGAAAGTCTGGTTGTGTAAGTATGTCTTATATAAGCAACTTCTGCCCCTAGGGTCCTATTCTTGGTCTATATCTGGCCTGTATACCTCACAATGGAGTATCTATGTGTTTGACAGAGAGATTTTACAATAAAGGAACTTCTGATTCTCAAGTCTCTACCCTTACTCAGCCCGAGAGGTTTTACAGTAAATAATCATTTTTCTTAGAATTATCTGCCCTATTTACCATATACCACATCTTCCAAACCAACAGAGTCAAGATAGTGGTGGTTCCACCATTTATTGCAGATTAAGACTTAATACGAAAGCAGTTATCTGAATACATAAAAAACTTGGTGCTAACAAAAACACATTAAGAAAAACATTTTAGTGCTACAAATACACTAAACATTTGTTAATCATTACCTTTGAAGGATCAGTGGCTGTCTTCCGAAGTCTATCAGATAATCGAATATACCCAAATGACCAAAACACAGAAATGAAGGCAGCAGCAATACCACCAGCAGTTGCATAAAAGGTAGGAGGTGATGTGATTTTCCCAGTAATGACAACAGAAAATGAAAGGATAACAGCTGCCACAACTGTGCAAACCAGTTGCCCCCAAAATCCAAAGCTTCCCAATCTCTTGAAGTACCTTGAAGTTTTCTCTAATCTCTTCGAAACCTGAAAACAGGCATTTCAAAAATAGAAGCTCAGGCGGGAATATCAAAGGTTCAGGTTTAATCCAATGACACCAAATCACTCCACGGGAACCAATTTCTGATCTGCATTACTTAGTGGAATGTTTTCTATTTCAGGGAATTGTTATGCTAAATGTTTTCATTTTTGAATTAAGAAACGTGCAATGTTCTTAAAAGAACATTAAATAATGAACTAATTCAGCCCAAATAAAAATAAGATGAAATTCTAGGTTGCGATTGTCAAATAGCAATAAGTACAAGTGTGCGACTGAAAGGGGAAAACCCCTAAACCCTAGATTCAGATCATATCACTCGAAACTGGAAACTGGAAACTGGAAACTCTCAACCCGGAAATTCCATAGTCGCACAACTCCAATCCACATTAACACATAGAAACGGAAAGAGAGAGACCTGAGCGAGTTTGGCTTTTTCAGATTCATCACTTGGAGAAGTATAGGCAGCAGCAGTGGGAGTGGGAGCGGAAGCTAGGGTTTTGGCACTGTGATTATTGAGAATTATGTAAGGTGGGGATAAACTCTGGAGAAACTTCAACGAAGAAAGAGATGATTGAGGAAAGGGGGAGGTGTTGAATCGGAGAAAATGACGGGAGACATTACATGTCACCGCCGCCTTGAAGGGCGGAGGTGCGAGGCCGGAGCGAGCTGCCGGCAGAAGAAGAGTTTGCATAGCTTATCTATGAGGTACTATACTACTAAAGCTCCCGGAATGCCAAGCTTATAGTTTTCGCCTCTTTGGGCAACATAAATTTAGAAAAGGATCCCGTGAATTTCAATTAACTTTTTCATATTTTTAAATTCGTCGTTCTCGCCCTCGGCGTGCTTAAATAAAACCAATGTAGTGTATAAATATAATTTATAATAATATTTGAAATTTGATAAATTAGATGTTTCATCACTGTTTCATATGTATAGATATAAAATGTTCATCAATATTTTAAATGATAAAAAAATATATTCAAGTCAGTCCAATTTCTTAGTATTCATTTCACCATTTTACACGCTAATATCGCGAATTCCTTTTGACATGATGTATCCCAAATTTAAGTATTGCGTGCAAAACTAATGTAATACTACTCCTTAAGAGGCAGTCGTTGGCGCATTGAGCTCAAGAATCTATCAGTGCACTGCAAACGCAGCCAATCTTAATCTGCTCTAATTCCAAGTTAAGAGTATTCTGCAGCCACTGTAAAACAAAATTACACCTGGTCAATATAAAAAATTATAATGAAAAATTGCAGAAACACGATTTGATGATATTCATAACTTAACTCAAAAAGAGTTGCTACTACTTAATTTTTCAACCATATTGCTAAGAAAGAAAACAAAAATTATTTGGCTTTTCATTAGCATTATGAGTACATTGATTTTACTACACGCCAACACAACCTCAAAATTGTTGTAAGAAATAATATTGAAATAAATAAACTACTCCAACTGTACAATATAAATAAGGAAATTAAGGAAAAACTCAGATCTTACATTGTTTAACTTTCCTGTTGTTTCAGTTCATATGAGAGCATCACTAAATTTAGGATGGGCGTGACACATCAGTCGAAATCCACCAACTGATTACTTCACATCAAACTAGATACAGTTAGCAGCTTCGTGCCTTTGTTATGGAAAACGAACAAACTCACCACAATTTTGTTTTCCTTTCAACTTCTCCCACCACAAGAGCTCGGAGTTGTCGACAATGAGTTTGCTCTCATACACAATGCGACGATGTAATTCATGCTTAGGGGATGGTCTCAATGACCTTAGTTCAATCAGTGGATTTGTGATCACTGTTCTACTGCAAATCTCTTGTGCTGGTTGGACATGCTTCCACCAGAAATCAGACAGTGCTATCTTCATAGTGTCCCAATATTCCAAATTGCGGTGTATCCTAAGCAAACTGCTGCCATTGACTGTCCAGACATACATGTCCATCCAATCTCGATCCAATATCTCCATCAAGCCTTGAGCTTGGGGGATATAATGCAGTGGCACTCGTTTCCATGGCTCTGCTTTGCTCATGTCACCACCGAAGAATGGGCATTTAATTTCAAGAACCCCATGGCTGGGCAATTCATATATGTAACTGTCAATAGCTCCATCGGGTGAAGCAGCAAGCCAATTATCGGCAGGGTTCTTCTCTCCATACACTTGGAATTCAGGATACAATACTGTATTTCCAGTTAACAGCTTATATTGTTCAAGCGCCACCTCTTCCTTAATGTTGCTCCAACAAGTTGCTAAATTACCTGAGAATGGCTCGATTGTTCCAAGTTTCTCTAGCCATAATCTAGCCCGTCCACGAGGCCAGAAACCAATTGCCAAAGCAAAAGTACTTGCTGTTAGTTTATTCTTTCTCAAGTGTTGCCAATTCTTGAACCAATGCTGAAGTCCTTTAGATTGAAGAACATCATGAGTGTTACTAGAAAAACTTTCAAGACTCGAATTACCACTGTACCTCCTCAAGTTTCCGTGGAAAAATGAAACTGGAACCTTCTCAAAGTTGCATATATCCTTGTTAAATTCAGAATATCCAACAGAAGAAATACATTTTCTCAAATTATTCACTGCACAAAATAAATTTGAAGATATTAGTATCCATCACTCCACCGAATAACCTATATTTAACGCATCTCCCAAATCACAAAGATGCATAGAAAATGATTAAAATGAAAGATTCCACTAAACGTAAATAAAGAAAACGAACATCCATATCTATGATTAGAGTGTATATCCAAGAAAAATATTCGTCAGTGCAGCATAGACCTGGGATAAGCAATAAAAACCATGAGAGTGCATGAAACCTTACTCAAACGTGCACCACCATCAGAGCAAGTAGCTTTGCTATCTTGGCGACCACTAACTGAAAAACAAGGCGTAGAATAGTACTTGCTCAGTTCATTAATGAGACCACATCGAAGAACAAAATACTGTAAAGTTTGAGTATCTAGTTAGTGCAAATATAAGCTCATTGATTTCAATTTTATCTCAATATAGTCAGTGAAATATGAAAACATGTCAAGCCCCAAAAAATAATACTCCTACTCCATATCATCATGACTTATGCATAGTCAAGGTAATAACTCGAATACGTAATTCATCAAACAGTTGTCTTGCATAGCTGCTTAAACTAATCTACATCCGTATCCAAGATTCCAAATATGAAAAAAAATGTTCGTAATGCCAAAAAGAATGCTCATCATGCAAACCACTTGAAAATCTAAATTCCGAGACATGTAATCTGAGGATAAAATAAGTAAAAATCAAGCAAGCACAAACGAAAAATTAACATGCTCGGCATTGCAATTATGAGAGAGAATAAAATCAAAATTAATTTTAACAAATTACACATAATAAGCAGGTATATTGAGGCAGTCGGAGAGCAGGGTTTAGGAAGGGTTTAACAGTATAAGAGTGAGAAACCGACCAATTCGCATGTAGCGTCATGTATCTAATACAGAGAGCTGCGCAGAAATTAGGCTTGAGGCGCAGCGGCCGCCTCCGGTGACTGGTGGTCCGTGGCGGCGGAAGACAGCGGCAGCTGCTCCTGCTTAAGTCGGCGCTGCTACTCCTTCGAGCTGCTTCCAGTGGAGGCGGGAGGTAGAAGGTCTATAAAAAAGGAGACGCAGCAACGGCGGCGTTAAACTCCGGCAAATGCGAAGAAATGGGAGGAGATGCGATGTTTGATGGTTTACTCTTTGCTTGAGGGGTAGGAAAGAGAAGGGAAGAAAAAGATTTGGGCTTTGCGTTTGGGCTTAGATATCCTATTTATTTAAGGGCTTAACTCCCTTAGTCTAAGTGGCTGAAAAATGAGGATGAATTGGTATAATAAGAATATTTTTAAATTATGTTTATGAAAATATATTTTTACTTAATGGAGTATTACTTGTTTGAAAGTTACTTATTAGTTATTATCTCATTTTAAAAAATTTATTTTAACACTTAAAACTAAACGCTTAAACTTCTAGATGTACAAATTAAAGAATGAAAATTATCTACGAATGATGTGTTACTTCATATTCTTACACACATGCTTATTTTTTTTATCAATAAAGGAATTATCACAGAAAATACATTATTTAAAAAAATCCTTAAACAATCCCAACACCAATTGGCTTGGTTAAGAGTTTGTAGTCATAAAAAATTAGTAGTATTCCTTAAATGATCCTGTAACCGAGTATCTTGCCAAGGAATATGGTTGTCTTTAAATCCTAGCGGTAGATTCAATTGAAATAATTAGATATTTTAACGATTTCAAAAAACATTTCGTTTTCCTTTATTTTTTATTGTGTTAGGTCTGTACATGTAAAAATCAAGATCATTTTTAACTTTTTTTTTACTTAAATAATGATGATATCGGTAATGGCAAGAAGGTAAATCAGTATCCCTCTATTCCAGGATGATCCATTTTCTTTTTTTAGTTTGTTCAAATTAAAAAGATACATTTTTATTTTTAAAAATAATAATTTAACTTTCTTTTCTAATTAATACATCAAACACTCAATTACAAGTTTAATAAACATGAAAATCAGTTACTTCATCTGTCCTACCATAAGCAAGACACTTCTTTTGAGCATGAGATCTAAGAAATTGATATTTAAACAGTTAAATGAAAAAAAATAAAAAATAAAGTATGAGAGTTAAAAAAATAGAGGATTGAATAAAGAATAAAGTAGGTAGGTGAATAAGTAAGAGAAATAAAAGATACTCCCTCCATCCTATAAAAATAAACTAATTGGGGATTACATGAGTTAAGATATTTAATTGGTAAAATAAGAAAGAATGCGAAAAAGGTAGTGGAAATAATATAGTAGATGGTGGGACCATAATGATAAAGCAAAAGAGAATGATAAAAAAATTTAAAAAATTGATATATGGATATTGACTATTTGAATGGGACGGACGAAAAAGGAAATTCAGTTTATTTCTATGGGATGGAAAGAGTATTATTCCTAATTTTTGCTAAAATGGAAAATGACTCACTTATAGTGGGATATCTTAAAAAGAAAAGTGAGTCGCTTATAAATTATGACTGGACGGAAGGAGTACGATTTTTTATACATTATAAAATATTTCTTTAAGTTAAAAAATAATTAGTCATAAAATAGTATTTCCTCCGTCCACAAAAAATAGATCACTTTGTGTATGGCACGAGTTTTAATGTAGAATTGGTAAAATAAGAGAGAATAGGAGAAAAAGTAGGTAAAGTAAGAGAGATAGAGAGAAAAAGTGAGTAAAGTATGAGAGAGGGAAGAAAAAGTGGAAAAAGTATGAGAGATAAACTTTCCATTTTAAGAAAGTGATCAATTTTTTTGAACGTTCCAGAATGGCAAAAGTGATCTATTTTTTGTGGACGGATGGAATATGATGTTTTCTACTATACTAAATTATCATAGTTTGACCGTAGCAACTAACAACCTAACAGACACTAATCATTTTCTTGATTGATAGTAATTTATACTACACCCACTGAAAAACTGATAACAACTCCTTAAAATATGATAGTATTGTCAAATTTTTAAAAAAATTTATTAACCGAAACCACTAATTTTTTTTGAAATAATAATCTCCCACCTGCAACTGCTTATGATACGAAGTTGAAAGTTGAATTTGTGTTGAAATTGGTGCTAACGGACAGATTGTGTTTGATTGGAGTACTATTAAATTATCATACCATATGCAAATCAATTTCATTTTTTATTTATTTTTCCTTGAATATGCATATAACTATATAAGTATTGTATTCTTACACCAACTCGAGACTTGATTCAGAAAATGTTTTATCTTATATATGCAACTGATTTGAAAATAGCTTATTTCTGCAAAGCATATACTTAGGCGTCGGGATAATATACTTTTATTATTTCAAAAATATTTATCAATCATGAGATTAATGATTAAATTGCCATAGTCATTGCTTAATCTATTAGCCTCTGATAATATTGCCGCAATGCAACAGATAGAATTTATCCTTTTGCTTACCCAGAGAACCAATAGCATGCTTCCTTTTTTGGTTGGGCGCTTATTTCCGCAAGTTTGACTGAAAGTTGGCGGACGCAGGATTTTTTTCTTGGGGTGTCCAATCTCCTATTAACACGTAGGGTATTTTTTTATGTCAATGTAACCGAAAGTTGTGACATTATTAAGATACAAGGGAGGTAAGTAATGAGATAATTAAGTTGAATAATGATGTATATATAAGCTGAATTTTTTTTGCATAATAGTAGTAGTAGAAAAATAAAAAATCATCACAGAAAATAGCTAAAAGAAATTTGAAATTGTCAATTATTCCAATAAAAGAATTTTTTGTGGGCAATGGCAGTAAGAAATATAAAAAATATCGTAAAAATACTAGTAAAAATACATTTTAAAATATTTAAATGCCAACCAAGCTTGAAGAGAACCGCACCCTGGTTTTTATGATACTAGACTTGAATGCTTACCAATTGTGCTAGCAAGTGAATAATACATAAACATTATGCATTAGTAAAATATATATTATTGAAATTGTTGGGAGTTCCATGGGTCCCCCAAACCCCTTCTTATGTCCGCCACTGCTTACCAAAAATATAAATAACGTCACAATTACATCCAAAATAATCCATTCAACTTCTATATAAATTAAATTCAATAATATTTCTAAACCATAGATGTGGAAAATGTGACGAATTTTCTACAAGTCAGATAAACTCAATATTAACAATAGGCAATAGTAGTAATATAATATGTAAAGAAAAAACTCAGCTTATCGGAGAATCACATTCGCTAGAGGAGATGAAGTTTTCGAGTCGTGGGGTTTTGCTATTCGAATGAGGGAGAGAATTTATATTTGAATTTATATTTATGTATGTTACACATTTTGTACATTGGTGTTTTAGTTACGTATTTGCACAACGGGTGTCTCATTGAAACTATAGGAAAATGATGAATAAAATCTGAGAATTTTCTTTCAAAAGTAGTATACTTAATTAAATTGCAGTTTTATTCAATTAATAACGAGACAAGATATTTGATCCCATGCGTTTGTTTTACTGTGTCATTTCGATGATGAGTTACGTGGGAAATTGAGATTGTTCTACAAGGCTAAGTTAGTCCATTAAAGATACACCAAAATTCGTTCATTTTTCGATGAGAATTTGAAATTTGAAATCAAGTACATATCAGCTTATTTCATGTAAACGAAAATATTAACTGAAAAAATGGCATCTTGTGTATTGCAAAGTTGAGTAGTTGTATAGGCAAAGAAACAACAACCACATATTCACCAAAACCACTGACAAATATCTCTTTCTATACATGAATTTCTGGTAAATAAATGGTCAATTTCAATTGTAAAAAAAAGTGAATGCTTCACTTTCTCTAATACTGACAAATAATACATGTTAAGGCCTCGTTTGATTGCCCTGATAGGGTGAGATAAGGCATTGTATCTAGGGTATATCTTGTTTTTGATTGCCCTGACAGTGATCCCCAAGGACCCGGTATTCAACCACTTACCCGGTTGTCATTATGATACCAAGCAGCTCATTCTGTATAAGTCTACCCCAGTGTTCACCTCTGATATCTTTCTATCTCACAGATCCAGGTTGTGTGTAGCTTGGTTTATTGTCTAAAAGACCCCTCATTCATGTTTGAGCTTCAAAGCAAATTGGTTCCCGCATCCGAGTTTTGATTATCGGCGACAATTTTACACCCCACAGATTTTTGGTAATCCTTTTCCAGCAGTCGCAGATTTGAGGTAATTTAGCGTGCAAAATTTGTCATTTCTTAAGAATTGCCTTAATTTGATATGAATTCTTATCATTTTTTCATTGTCTCGTTTAATTTCGTTGCGCAGCGCCTTCCTATCTGGTTCCGCTGCCCAGAATTGGGAATTTCTAATCTGAGGTTATTCGCAATGGCAAATGATGACAATTTCCGTAAGGTATGCAAACTATCAACTTACCCATACAAATTCGAATTCAATTTCACGGTTCTGCATATTTTTGGGCGAATATCAATGCCCAGTGGTTATGGCCGCCCAATGGCTTCATAACGAAAATGCTGTGTTTTCTTAATCAGTGTTCAATTATTCTTTATGGTGTAAAATGTAGTGACTATGTGGGGTTTTGTTACTGGAATACTCGCCACATTTATTACCCAATATTTGCACTGGTTTATTTGAACTTGCTCTGTATTGCATATTGTGGTTATCATCAAAATCCAATTTGTTGTTGCATTTCCATTTTCTATTATCCAGTTTGACATGTGCATTGTCTAGTGCCGCTGAGTCGACATATTTTCTGAGTCTTGTGTTGCTGTGTGGTTTAATAAAATCCAACTTGTGTAAGTAGTTTCAAACCCCGAATTCAAATGGATGTTTGATTTGTGCTTACATGCTTTCCTTGGCCAGAATGTGAATCAGCAGAATGACATGGCCACCATAATGTTTTTGCTTGAGGAAATTATACGTAACTATCAAATAAACTTGCTGCTCATATCTTTTATGATCACATTGATTGGCCCGCAAACCCGCAAGCGTAAGCGCTGGGACAGGCTTGGCCAGTCTGTGGTCCTTGATTCTATTCCTGCTCACGTGCGGCACCTCGATAGACTAGTTCGTGTAACAGATAGAGCGTGCATCGACAATCTGAGGATGGATAGGAACACCTTTGGGCGGCTGTGTCGTATTCTCCGTGACCGTGTCGGCCTAATTGATCAAAAACTAGTTACGGTTGAAGAACAAGTATCCATGTTCTTATGTGTGCTTGCACACCATAAGAAATCTCGCATAGTTGGGTACAATTTTATGCGTTCATCACAAACGGTGTCAAAGTACATACACATTGTTCTCCGCGGAGTTCTCACGCTGCATAGTATCTTTCTGGCAAAGCCCACACCCATAGATGAATCGTGCTCTGACCGAAGGTGGCAATGGTTCAAGGTAAAGTGATTTGAATAATCTTACATTCTATTGGCTGTTATGCGTTAATGTAGTGTGAGGTTTATATGCAGGGTTGTCTGGGCGCATTAGATGGAACTTATATACATGTACGCGTCCCAATTGCTGACGCTCCTCGATATCGTAACCGAAAGGGTCACATAACAACCAACACTTTGGCGGTGTGCGACCCACAGCTCCGATTCACTTACCTCCTTCCAGGTTGGGAAGGATCTGCCGCTGATTCGAGAATTCTAAGGGATGCCGTCACCAGACCGTTAGGTCTGAAAGTTCCTAAAGGTGCCCTCTTATCATTAATCAATTGAACACTGCTTTGAGTTATTACATTAAGATGTCCTAATCAGATGAAACACAAGTTGCAACTGTGTTGTGCTTTCAAGTGTATATTCAATAATTTCTTTTTTTACTTCCTCATCAGTCTTTGACCAGATTTAAATTGATATTTATTAGTGCATTAAGTGGGTATTGAATTAAGTAGAATCTTTTTATCTAATAAGATGGATAGGTATAAATTGAATTAACTTGAAAAGTGTGGTTCATTGCAGGATGCTACTACCTATGCGACAGTGCCTACGCAAATGCGGATGGTTTCTTGACACCGTACAAAGGTATACGTTACCATCTTAAGGAATGGGGGGTTGGAAGACAGGCACCACAGACACCGGAGGAGCTGTTCAATTTAAGGCATACAAAGGCGAGGAATGTCATCGAACGATCATTTGCCGTGTTGAAGATGCGGTGGGGTATACTCCGATCTGCAAGTTTCTATCCCATAGATATTCAAACTGGACTGATAATCGCATGTTTTCTGTTACACAATTACATAAGAAGTGAAATGGTGGTTGATCCTATAGAGGCTGAATTGGGCAATGAGACTGACAATGACGACGAAAGTGACAACGACAACACACTCGGTGGTGATCATATCAGCTGTGTAGAACCAACAGCTGCCTGGACCAAAAAAAGGGACGATCTTGCAAGGGCTATGTGGGCAGAGAGAAATCGTTGATAATTTGTGGTGATTGTTGGGACCTTTGTTATGTATGAACTTACTAGTTTGAGTTTTCCCTGTGGAGACATGTTTAAAAACGCAGTTACTCCTTCTGTCTCTAAATGATTTATTTTTGGTCTTTTTCTAGTTATGATTGAACTTATTATAAAGCATACATGATATATCAGAATGCATATCCAGATTTTTAATGCTGATTATTTAATAGTTGATTGATGGAATGAGATAATCATAATTGTTTAGAAACGCATTTTACCAAAAACAAATTCATTACACAAACTTTGGCATAACAACTTGCCCATTACCCATTAATCTGAATGAGATTAATTGTGTAAAACCGTCACATACAGACTCCCATACATAGCAAACTACCATAGCAATTCTAACAATCCGAAAGAGAAAATTTGGTGAACTATAATCACCCCACAACAAGCTACATAATAAGCAACACAATATCGTCAAAGACCACCGACAATCTGCCAACCTACGGGCGATCAAACCACACATAAAACTGGACGTCATTCCGGTCAATTAGTTTGAAATGGCAGCGAACACCTACGACCAAATTGTTACCATATTTGAACCTTCTCCACCCGCGTTTCACCCAAATTTTAGAATCATTGTGGTCGAGCACAATGTACCAATTGTCTCCGTTCACATTAAAGTAAACAGGGTCATTCAGGGCAATCATGCGAATGTGCTGCCTCCAAAAGGCGAATGGAATCTCTAACGTGCGGTTGATGTTCGACGGATCAAGCGTAACGGTGAACATCGGGCAGCCATCGTCATCTACAACCCCCTGGTCGGGAGCATAGTCATCGTCATCCGAGGAGTCACCCTCTGTTCCAGATGGCACATAGTCGTCCGACGTATCAACATCTGGGACGTCACTGTGATCGGACTCACCGGGTACAATGGCTTCTCGTATAGTGATGCATCAGCCGATGTGATTGTCAGCAAAAAAGAGAAAAAGTAAAAAATTTTAACAATGGAGTTGATATACACACACCTTGAACATCCCCAATTGGAGGGCAGCCGGTCCGCGGGTTATACCTTTTGACATGGAATATACCATCGTCGACCATAGTGAAGGTAAGGAAATCGTCGTGCACAATGTTGTGAATGATCCGAAAGTCTGACCAGCCAGCGTGGAAGTGACACCCACTCGCTATCTTCAGCAGACGAACAGGCCAACTCCTTCCCCGCGGCATCACGAGGCGACAGTCGAAAGGGATATTCGCTCCATGAAGAGCCACAAATTCCGGTGGAAGGCGCTTGAAAAATAATATCCAATATATTAATTTGTCTACAAAACAGAGCATAAAAGAACAGAGAAAGCAGAGGACAACAAAACCTTACCAACTCATTCAAGCTAGTGTCTTCCGAGAACTTCTTCATGAAAGATGGAAGCCTAAGGTAATCGATGGCACCATTATCACCCATACTACCTATTCGCCTTGCTATGTCAGTTTATTTGCTGGATGAATATAGTGGGAAAGGATGGCCTATTTAAAAACTAAAATCAACAATTATGACTGTGCATGCGATATGATGTGATTAGCCCAAACACTGCCCCCTTCCTGCCATCTAGTATAAAGAAAAAGAAGGGGTTAGCTTTTGGTAGCTTTGGGTCATATAAATGCAGTCCTTGAAATCGATCACAAGACGCCACCTTCTGCATATTTTCAGGCATTTCACCCGCCCAATCAATGAGTGTGAAGATGTTATTTTGGAAGTATATGAATAGATGTTACCCGTGATGAAATAGTGCAATTAAACTAAGTTCGAATTGCCTAAATAAGCGCTTAGTTATCGGCAATTATATTTGAAACAATAATGACTCTCCCTTTTTATCGATTCTAATGAACCACTCCTTATCATTTAATCGATCGTATATGTGTCTAACGTTAGCTAATATTATTTAACTAATATGTGTGGTAATTAACAAAAAGTATATAGAAAATGGAGAGAGAGGGAAGAATATTTTTATCTAATAAAATATACAAGGCGTATTTGGATAGTATGTGATCGTCAACAACATGTATTTTATTGTACTTTATAATGGCTAATACATTTTACGCACCGATTTAACGGCACATTAAAATATTAGTATATAATCTTGCATATCACAAGAGAATCTCAACCGAATTGATAAAAAATATCACACACATGAGTTCCATTAACACAAAACATTTGTGGGTTCCAGTAATACATATTATAACCCATTAAATAATATTTCATATGACGAGGCAAATGTTGATGTTATTTTCTATACTTTTTTTTCTCCAACAAAATTTTCTTTAATAACACGTATTGAGTACATGCAACATTCTTATTTTACATTGTAACACGTGTGTACATAAAAAAGCTACATGAATGATAATTAAAATTACAATTTCATATGTGTGGGAGTGTTGTGTCGAAGTGATTTTTTTATTGTGCATCCATCACCTCGTATCTACCACACTGCTAAGACGCAGTGCGCATTAAGAACGACGAGGAACATAGAGTAGACTACGCCGTCTAGAAAATATTAATATCTCAACCACACACCATTAATGCAGCCGGTGGTGCTTGCTGGAAAACAAATCTGCATATTAGTCGATAGAACCACCATAAAGCAGTATGCTCATCATCCGTAGTAACCCACTGCCCAATCCACAATGAGCTTCAACATTCCTCCCCAAGCAATGTTCTTCTATAGAGGAAAATGGACGTTAGAGATGGATAGCATGCTACTTTCGACACTAATCACTTTGCGAAGCGGACGTGAATGGGATGATGCAAATGTGCCGGAAGATGTGCTCCGCAATGTCCGTTCAGTGATTAACCTTCCTTTTGGGGTTGAACTTACCACTGAGGACATATCAGTTCGCATTGCTTTGTTGAAGGCTCGGTATCATAGGTTCAAAAAGTTGGTGAAAACTGATGGAGTCCAGTGGAATGTTGATGAGCATTTCGTGAGTGCCGCCGACTCAACTTGGAAGCTTCTTTTCCAGGTTCTTATAATCTCTCAGAGTATAACTTCAAACATCTTATTTAAGAATTTGTTGTGAATTCTCATTTGAAAACATTCGCTCATTGATATCACAGAAGGATGCTTTAGCCGCTGCATATTTCCATCGGGACGAACCAGAAGCCAACCTTCTCGCAAGTTTCTTTGGGTTAAACGATGTGAAGGTCGAAATCCTTCAAGAGGTGATTACAATCTCGGACACCACTAGGGAGGTCATAGAGTTATCTGACTCCAACGTACCGGACGCACCGAAACGAGGAAAGCCCAATGCTTCACCTGCTGACTCCGATGAAGTCACCTCTCCGATGTCGTGTCCATCCCATGGTGTTCGCCGCAAGCTTTTCGATGGCGAAGTTTCATGCTTGCCCGACCTTTCTGCTTCGGCCCCTCCTTCCCGCTTGAAAACCGGAATAGATGTTATATTCTCTTCACCTAAAGGCTCGTCATGTGCATCATGGAGTCCTCCTCCGAAATCACGCAAAGGAGCCCCATAAATCAGCCATGTTAGGGCCACGTTGATCGTTTTTCAAACTAGTTTTATGCTTTGCTTTTAATGGCTAAGGGTTAAGTAGTTCAAGATAATGTGTGTTGGTTAACTAGGGTATCATGTGGGTGTACGTGTGCATTTCAGAGTTTGTTTGTATGTTTTGTATGTGGGGTTCTTTCATGCTTTTGTTGAGAAGTTGTGTTACATCGTAGAACATGATGGATTATCACCACAGTGTAATGGTTATTTATGAAATCACAAAGCAGTTAGTTTTATGGATGAGTTTTAACTACATGGATCACAGTTATCACCGAGTATCACATGACACAAAACTCATAAGTAAAGGAAGAATAGTAGGGGGCATGGCTGCCAAATCCAATATTACATAAGGTTCGTCAAAGAGGGTGCAAAGTTAGAACCATCTACAAAAGATAAGGAGATGTGGCGACGCATATACTGTCACAGATCCTAATATCATCCACAACTCATTCAGTCAAAATATAACATACAAGGTCACTGAATTCAACCAGAACGAGGTAATACTAATCAAAAAGAAACAACGGTATTAAGTTCGACAACACACAAAAGCCCAGTTACCCATTTGTCCTGCCGCTGTGTCTTAAAGCTTCCCATCGGTGTCCAAAAGATCAAACACAAAGGATGCACGAGCCGTCTCGGGCAATCCCTGTCCAGTAGTTCAGGCTCTTTCACAAGCTTCTTAGACACATAGAACTGTAGTTTAAGCGTTAGCCCCGAAATACCTTTTAGCTGATCAAAAACCTCGGTCCGCTTGGTGCTAAGATCGAACTCATACCCAATCCGACTTGAAATCTCTTTCAAGCGCTCGTTTGTGTCAGTGTGAATCTGACCCATTAGAGTGATTATTCCGTCCATCTTGTCTTCTACTTTACGTTTTTTGATAACTTTTTTGGGCACCTTTTTGGCTGCCCCAGATCCAGATCCTGACCCGCCCGTTGCTGCAGATCCTGACCCGCCCGCTGCTGCAGCAGTGCCTGACACCCCCCCTTCCCCTGTTCCAGCCGGTGCGCCAGCAGTCAAACCACCTTCGGTAACGGATTGGCTCTCGTCGACCATCTCGGGAAGGACCCCTTCTGGGAATACTTCGTCAGGAAACAGCTCTTCCAATGTCATGTGCTGAGATATCCCATCCTCAGTCCCGACTTCAGCTTTACTCCCGTAGATTTTACCAACTGCTTCACCAAGGTCTACCCCGCGTTCCCCATCGGCACGATCCGTACCAAAAACCTCCTTCCAGTCCTCAAATTGGGGCCAAGACTTGTTCCTCATATACTTGGCATGTTTGTCCTTCTGTACACAAACAATCGGCACAAACAATTGTTCAAAAGTATAGCAGATAGTTACTGACTCAGCCATTGGATGCCAATAAATTAATGAATGATATCAGTCATGTGTTCCCAACAATTTAAACAAAGTATATGAAACTATTAATCCGGTTGTGGAATATTATCACATACAAAACTAGAAGCAAATAACAGAATACGAACCTTGACAAAATGTGCCCATTGCTCATCATCACATTCAATTCGGTACTTGCCGTCTGAGTTAAAGCCAATGCCGCTGTGATTGAGCATCATCTTAAGTGAACCGTAATTCCTCTTCCAAGTAGTTATTTTAGAATAGATGTGCGGGTGTGGCATGATATCAGTATTTGGAAATTCGCGCTTTATTGCCTCCCTCGCCCGCACAAGGTAACCTGTACGGTAACCATTGTCGGACTTCCAACCGTTGGCAACCAACTCCTTCAGCGTTGCCATAAGGATCTCTTCCTCCCGGACCGACCAGATGCGTCTCGACCGATCAGCTTTCGCATTTGCGTTGGTGGCCAAATCGTTGCTGCCTACACAAGTAATCGACAACAATGGACCCCGTAGAAATTACGTTACGGTTACAAAAATATAATGAGAATATACACATAAAAGGTGAACAACGTTTACCCTCTGGGCTTCCATCATCTTCGCTAATTCCATTGTGGTGGGAAGCCATACCAATCAAACTACAAGATATTGAAAAAATGTAATACAATACATAACATCTAATATCATACAACAAATTACCAACAAGGATTTAAAAGACAGCCGAAAACAAGCTTCCCAGAGCTAAACCCTAAAAAGATAGCTTTTTATCCAATAAATGAATTTTAATTGGGTGATTTAAACAATCAGTGGTACAAATTTTGTAATCAGTGATTTTAGCGACACAGAATAAGTAATTTGTGTTGAACCCTGCCTCACATGGAAGCCCAAAACACCGTGTAAACCGAAAAATTACAGCAACGAAGGCGGAGTGATACCGTTTGCATAAAAGCTTACCTGCCGTCGATGAAGTTCAGCTTTCAAGTGTGCAAATTGCAACGATCTGGGTGTAGACGATACTGATACTTTTCTGGAAGCAAAATAGAGAATGGGCGCGGGATTAAAATTTTGGGCGCCTTTCTGCTTTTGTTAGGAGGGCTGGTAGGGTTTACGGGGAGAAAACTGTAAATATGAAAATAACAGGAGGGCAAGTATGACAAATATCATTCTTATCCGTAGTTCTTTTGTGACAAAACAAAAACAGTATAAGTTATCTAACAACATATGTCAGGGCAAACAAACACAAGAATGAGATAAAGCCTAACACCCATATCTTGCAAACCCAAACACAACTACCCTATCTCACTCAACCCTATCAGGGCAATCAAACGAGACCTAAAGATGACAGTTGCAAGCCTTTGTGAGTGCTCTCTTTTTACTTTTAATAGATTTTCAATTTCATATACAGCATTTTATTTATTTCAAATGTAGACTATGTAGTGGTGGGAATGTACTAGTACGCATAAAGATGGGAGAAGTAAACTAAGATGAAAGATTATCATATCAACCAAGGCTGTGTACTACATTCACCAAAGAATGCATGCATACTTAGTTGTGCATTTTGTGTCTATTCTTTAAAATTTCTTATTTGACTTGAAGCTGACGTGCGACACTTATCTCTTATAATTGAGGCTAACATATTATAATGTCAAGGTGTGTGTACTGGAACTGGAGTACCATTTTGTTTGTGTTATATTGTGTTTATCCACTGCTTTTTTCTATAATAATTTTAGATTTATTGTGTTTGTCCGCTGCTTTTTTCTATAGTAATTTTGGGTTGAATATTTGCGTTTGACGACTATATTTGATTTTTTTTTTTCACTAATCTAAACTTTTTTATACCACTCACCATTTTTTTTCAAATGTTATATCGTTAGATGTAGTGCATTATGTAGATTTTATATGATGATGACTATAAACTTACCAACCTTTTTCCTTACTGACATTAGCAGAAGAGAGAGAACATTTTAAATACTACTACCTCCATCCTTGAAAATTTGATACACTTCACTTTTACCATTTTTAGTAGTGGACCCCATATTCCACTAACTCATTCATCCTCACATTTTATTATAAAACTAATACTTTAAAAGTAGGACCCACATCCCACCACTTTTTCAACTCACTTTCCATTACATTTTTTAAAACCCGTGTCGGATCAAAGTGTAGCAAATTTTGGGGGACGGAGGTAGTACTACTACTAATTCTGAGACCAACTATAAAATGCCCATAACTCGTTTCTTGAGTATACTCTATATATACCTATAACATGGGTTGTCAACAAAAATTATACTATAGCCTTTCACCCCTTTATACAATAATAGCATAAACAATAAACTTTCACAATTTTTACAAGAAATTCATCATTTTACTTATCTCCAATTCTGTGCATCTCAATCTGAAGTCAGCCTCTAGGTGACACCAGCTCAACCACACATAGCAACTATACTTCCTAGTTCCTAAGACAATGACACATGCTCGAAACAACAAAGCAAACATACAAAAGTCACATTGTGTCATAGTACTACAACTATTTAAAATCACATCTTATCCTATAATATATAATCATTTTGCCCGTATAATCAAACTAATCAATGTAGATATGAGACAAACTACTATTATGATGAAACAAGGTTTTACAACAAGATTTCATGACTAGTGTTGTTAGTTGAGTTTTCTACTCCAAATTTTTTTGATTATACGGGCAAAATGATTATATATTATAGGATAAGATGTGATTTTAAATAGTTGTAGTACTATGACACAATGTGACTTTTGTATGTTTGCTTTGTTGTTTCGAGCATGTGTCATTGTCTTAGGAACTAGGAAGTATAGTTGCTATGTGTGGTTAAGCTGGTGTCACCTAGAGGCCGACTTCAGATTGAGATGCACAGAATTGGAGATAAGTAAAATGAGGAATTTCTTGTAAAAATTGTGAAAGTTTATTGTTTATGCTATTATTGTATAAAGGGGTGAAAGGCTATAGTATAATTTTTGTTGACAACCCATGTTATAGGTATATATAGAGTATACTCAAGAAACGAGTTATGGGCATTTTATAGTTGGTCTCAGAATTAGTAGTAGTACTACCTCCGTCCCCCAAAATTTGCTACACTTTGATCCGACACGGGTTTTAAAAAATGTAATGGAATCAATGTAGATATGAGACAAACTACTATTATGATGAAACAAGGTTTTACAACAAGATTTCATGACTAGTGTTGTTAGTTGAGTTTTCTACTCCAAATTTTTTTTTCTCAAACTTGATTAGATATGAGACAAACTACTATTATGATGAAATAATAGTTGACTTGGAACGGAGAGAGTAGTACACTACAATTTTTTTCTACGGAGCTAGAAAAGTCCTCGGAAATTTATGATCAACACATGCCAAACACTTTATGAGCATATATATATATGCACAAAGAGTAGTCGTAATTTAGCTCAAATATAAGAAAAGCTCTCATGCATAAAACTTTGCTCAATTCAAAAGTTACATCTAAAAAAAAGCAGAAAACATTTTTACTGCTCTGAAAATTACTTTTATTCATTCCACTCACTTTCAAATCATCCATACTTAACCCCATCTGCTCAACTTATCTAGCCTCACTCTCCCATACTTTTATTGTTCACCAAAACAACCATCTCCAAAGTTGCTCACCCTCTCTCTCTTTCTCTCTTTCTCCTCATGAAATAGCTATGCGTCTCTGTGTAGTTCCCCCAAGTCCATGAAACAATGTCCACCTCCATCCATCTCCCTCTCTACTCTCTCTTTCTGCTTCTCTCCCTCCATGCTGCCTCATCTCTCAACTTCGATGGAACCCTTCTCCTCTCCTTCAAATACTCCATTCTCTCCGACCCTTTATCCGTCCTCGCCAACTGGGACTACAACGACGC
Organism: Salvia hispanica; assembly: GCF_023119035.1. Taxonomy (NCBI): domain Eukaryota; kingdom Viridiplantae; phylum Streptophyta; class Magnoliopsida; order Lamiales; family Lamiaceae; genus Salvia; species Salvia hispanica. The sequence goes on from NC_062970.1 coordinate 16,600,456, forward strand.
CACGCCCTGCTTCTGGACCGGCGTAGCCTGCGCCCAAGTCACCAACACCCTCGGCTTCCCCGAGCCCTTCCGCGTCACTGCCCTCACTCTCCCCAACACCGGACTCGTCGGCACCATACCGGAGGACTTGGGCTTCCTCACTCACCTCACAACCCTCGACCTCTCCCACAACTCCTTCACCGGCCCCCTCCCCAACTCCCTCTTCAACGCCACCGACATCCGAGTCCTCGACCTCTCCGCCAATGAAATCTCCGGTTCCATACCCGACCTCGCCGCCAACGCCGCTCTCAGCGTTCTCAACCTGTCTCACAACGCGTTCACCGGAAATGTGCCGCGCAGCGTCGCTTCTTCTCAGAATCTCACCGTTGTTTCCCTCCGGGGCAATCGTCTCTCCGGAGGGATCCCGATTGGCATCCGATCGCTTCAGGTCTTGGACATCTCGTCGAATTCGCTCAACGGATCGCTGCCGCCAGCTGGCTTCGGCGGCGAGAATCTTCGCTATCTTAACCTCTCGTCGAACCAGCTCGCCGGTGCAGTTCCCCCAGGCTTCGCGTCGAGGATTCCGGCCAATGCCACGATCGATTTCTCGTTCAACCGTCTCTCCGGTGAGATTCCGGCGTCTTTGCCGCTGTCGAATCAGAAGACGGAGGCGTACGCCGGGAACGCTGATCTCTGCGGCAAACCGGTGAATAAACTGTGTACGGTTCCTTCCACGATTTCATCGCCGCTGAATGTCACGGCCGCCAACTCCTCCTCCTCTTCTGCGGCGGCGATCGCTGCCATACCGAAAACGATAGCGCAACCGGATTCCACCGCGGGCGGGAATCCGGCCGCGCCGCAGCAGCACGGCCTGGAGCCGGGGGCTGTCGCGGGAATCGCAGTTGTACCTTTAGCTGCCGTGGGAGTACTCGCGGCCCTAATTTTATACATTCACCAGAAGAAGAAAAAGAATGCCGCCGGTAAAAGCGGCGCGATTCCGGCAGCCACCGCATATGAATTCAAAAAAGAATCTGATTTCAAAGAGACAATGACGGCTCCAGTTTGGTCTTGCTTAACAATAAAAAACGCGGAGGAATCATCAGAAGCCACAGGTAGCGACAGCGACGGTGACGAAAAGAACAACTACGTCGCCGATCAACAACATCCTACGATTGAAAAGCAGCAATTGAATAGCAAGAGAGTGCTGGTGATGGTGGACGGAGAGACGCAGATGGAAGCGGAGACGCTGTTCAAGGCTTCGGCCTATGTTCTAGGATCGAGCGGCGCCACCATTGTTTACAAAGCCGTGCTACAAGACGGGACCGCGTTTGCGGTGAGGAGGATCGGAGAGAGCGGCGGCGCCGGGAGGTTGAAGGAATTCGAGCATCAATTCAAGGCGGTGGCAAAGCTTCGCCATCAGAATCTGGTGAGATTGAGAGGGTTCTATTGGGGAGAAGACGAGAAGCTTGTCATCTCTGATTATGTCTCTAATGGCAGCTTGTCCAACGTTGGTTGCAGTAAGTTAATTTCTCAACACCTCAGCCTTTTTTTCTTCTTTACAAATTTATTTATTTTTTAATTTGGAGTTTGAGATTGAATTATGAGAACATTCTGATTGTCATTGCTCTATCTTTTTCAAGCTAAGCTTCATTGAATGGACTCGGAGATTTGGGACCATAGTATTTTGTATTATTTAGGAAAAATATAGCAATGTTCCTTACATAAGACAGCTTCAGAATTGAGAACATGCTTGACGTAATTATATAATATGCTCTTCCCAATGGACCTCCATGTGAGCATATAAAAACACATAATAAGCCAAAAGCATGTGCTACCACCACACCTCCTACTTCTCTAGGGAGAGAGAGTTATCCCATGAATGTTTAGGTCACAAATGATAAATTAATCAGGATTAGCATTCGTCATTACTGAAAATTAAGATTCCTTACCATAGCCCAAAAGGGCTCAAATTCTAGCTAGTCCACTCTTATTATTGGAAAGTTAGTAATTTCTTTAATGTTGTTGACTTCATGAAATTTGACCCTCCCTTTTATTTAGTACTTACTCCGTCCCCCAAAATTTGCTACACTTTGACCGACACGGATTTTAAGAAATGTAATGGAAAGTGAGTTGAAAAAGTTGGTGGGATGTGGGTCCTACTTTTATAGTATTAGTTTTATAATAAAATGTGAGTAAGAATGAGTTAGTGGAATATGAGGTCCACTACCAAAAATAGTAAAAGTGAAGTGTATCAAATTTTCAGGGACGGACCGAAATGGTAAACTGTATCAAATTTTCGGGGACAGAGGTAGTACTTTTCTTGACGACATTGTTTTTATATCAATTTTATAATCAAATTGTTGATACCATTTTAGGAAATATTGGATCATCACCATACCATTTGCCTTTCATGACCCGAGTCAACATAGCCAAAGGTGTAGCAAGGGGGCTAGCTTACATCCACGACAAGAAAAATGTGCATGGCAACATTAAACCTAGCAACATTCTCTTGACAGCTGACATGGAGCCCGTGATAAGTGATTTCGGGATGCATGGGCTCATCTATGGCAAGCATGCCCGCAAGTCTGACGGCCCAGCCCGACACTTTGGGAGCAGGAGATCCACCCCGTTGCATGAGGATCTACACGAAAACGGCAGCCCTTGTCTCGGGCCATCCGTGTTTGTGGGGTGCACATCCCCTTATCATGCTCCAGAGTCCCTCAACAACCTCAAGCCCAGCACCAAGTGGGATGTCTACTCTTTCGGGATCTTGTTGCTCGAGTTGATGACCGGAAAGGTTTTCTCGGACCGGGACTTGAGCCAGTGGACCGTTGGTTCAGTGGCTGAGGATCCGGAGCGGGTCCTAATGATGGCTGACATGGCGATAAGGGGTGACGTAGCAACCCACAAGGAGGCCATGCTGGCTTGGTTCAAGCTAGCTTTTAGTTGTGCTTCATTGGTCCCTCAAAAAAGACCTTGCATGAGAGATGCCCTTCATGTGTTGGAGAAATATCCATGTTGTTTTCAGTAATGATGGTGCTGGGAGGGAAAAGGCTATGATTGTTGGAAAAAGAGAGATAAAGGGCTTCCTCACTTTGGTCTTTTTTGACTTAGAATGTGAAAATGGTGAATCTTGTTCATAATTAAAGTGATTAATCATAATGTTATTAGTATCGAGATTGTTATTATTGAGTGTTTTTTTTTTTATAAAGGTTTGCTTTGTTGTTAAGCAATTAACCGCAATTATTAAAGTTATTGCATGTGTGTAGGATTTGATTGTATTTATGTCGCAAAGAAAACATGAAATTTTAGTAGGAAGGTGTGCATGAGGCTGTCACCTTTCTAGAGACTTGCCTTTTTGACAGGAAAATTTAATCAACTTAATTGATTTAATTTGATTAATTCTAAAAGATTGATAAAAGAAAACAAAGATTAATTTGCAAGTCAAACTTGTTTTGATTTGTCCATATTACAAGAGTTGTTTATTATTTGAAATAACATCTTGTTGCTCAAGTGATATCATCTCAATAACAATATTCTTTTGATTTTTTTTTCTCATTTAGAAATAACTTCAGTGTTAATTGTTAATTCTAGTAGGTCAGATAAATAAATTAGCTTTCTTAATTAGATGATCTTTTATGATATTGAAGAATGTAGTAATCAAGTGGAGTAACATAAATGTAAAGTCTTGAAATGAGGAGATCCTCAATCGATTTCTACTTCATTGTACGTTAGTATTATTTCATATGGATATATCATATGCGGTCTAATTTTGATTATTCAATATACTATTTGAAACACGTATCTAGAAAAAAATTCTAAAAATGAAAGTCAAATATTGAAGTGTAACGAATGGATTTTGTTTGTAGAAGGAAATGATAGATGGAGGCCCATATTCAAATGGGTTGAAATTCCAATTCCGTCAAAACAAGTACTTATACAGTGTACTTTGGTGTTTCGATTCTTTTTTGTTGAGTACTTCCATCTGGTTTAATTCATAATTTATTGACTTAAATCCATTATATTCATTATTTCATCAAATCCAAAAAAAAATAAAACACAAAATCAATGTATAATTTTAACACTAGTAATAAAAATTAAATTAAACATAAGATATGTTTTTCTATTTAAGGAAAGAAAACCATTACTTACGATTCCCTGTGATGTGTGCATTCATGTATTGACTTAGGATTAATTTTATGCATTGGTAATATTATAGTAAAAGAAATTTATTAGCACAAGCAGGTAAACAGAAAAGGAAATGGACCAACCAACCCACATCAATAATCAACAAATATCTTTTAGAGTATCCACAACGATTTCAAGATCGGGCGGACGATCCGTGTTTTTCGTCCTCGTCCGCGATCGTCCACCCATTGCAGGACCGTGGACGATCTCGCAGACGAAAGTTCGGTCGTCTAGGTCGTCCGCCCGACGCGTTGTCCGACACATCGTCCGCCCATTGCAAGGCGGCGGACGAGGACGACCGAGGACGATATCGACACGTTTTAGTATTTTATTTTTATTTTTAATTCCAAAATTTATAAATACTCCCTTCCTCATTCACTTCTTTCACACAATTATCACTCCTCTATTCTCTTTCTCTTCTCTTTTCTCAAGTATGGATCCCAGCCAATTCCCAAACCCGAATAGTGCCGACGACGATATGCCAATGTTTGGCGGTGGCAGAGGCGACGCTCGTTGGCCCGGCCACGAACACTACCGGGTCGAGACTCCTGAATCTGTAGGGTCCACTTTCGTTTCGAGTCTGAGTTTGATCCGTTCTTCAACACAGACGCCTACCGGGTTGAGGACATGGAACTGAGTTGTGGGAAACCTTCCGCTCCAGAGGCGACGAGGAGGAAGAAGAGGACGTCGCAGAGGGAAAAGGCGCTAGCAGTCCCAGTCCCACTCCCATCCAATGATCCCAATAACGAGTATGTCGTGGGGCGTACAAACTACACCATGGAGGAGTACATGAAGGTGGGTTAGTGTTGGGTCGATATATCAGAGGATTCGATACACGCCAACAACCAGACTTCGGCCAGGATGTGGGATCGCATTGCGGCCAAATACAACTCGGCGAAGCCGAGTTGGGCGTACAAGCGGAACAAGGAGCAGCTCCGCAAGTGTTGGGATCGGCTCAAGCTCCACGTCAACAACTACAGGGATATCTACACAAAGTTCAGGGATGGAAGGGACAGCGGTGAGAGCATGGAGGATGTCATCCAGAAGTCGATGGTCGAGTACCAGTCGAAGTATGGCCAGTTCAAGTTCTACGACATTTGGCTGATCTTGAAGGACAAGCCAAAGTTCGACGAAGGGATACCAGCTGCATCCTCAGCTGCGAAGCGGACGAAAAACACCGCCACTGGCGGTTACACGAGCAACGTCCCATCACCTATGGATCTCAACGCTGAGCTGAAAGAGAGTTCCGGCACGCCTACGTTTACTTTTAGGCGTCCTGTTGGCAACAAGACTGTCAGAGCCCAAGCCAAAGGGAAGGTGGTCGCGTCTGGATCGGCTCCCCCGCAGGTTCCGCCTGCTCCATCTACTTAGCTTGTGGCCTCAATGATCCAGGAGTTCGGTGGTTTTCGTGAGGTGTGCGAGTATAGGCTTATACTTGACGCACAAAACAACCTTCATCAGGAAACCGATCCGGCCGCCCGACGAGGGCTTGAGAAGATGACCAGCAATATGAACAAGAAGTTAGATTTAGATGACTATTTAGTTTTTTCTTTTAATTTAGTAATGTAGTTTTTTTTAAAAAAAATTAAGTATGATGTAGTTTTTTTATGTAATGTAGGTGTTTTTTAAATTTGTGGTGTTTAATACAATATATTTTGGTATTTTAGTAATTGAAAACGAAAATAAAAAATAATAACATTAAAAATTAAATACAAAATGGGTTTTAATTGATAGAGTGGACACTAGGGCAAAACCACTGCAGAAGGAAAGGTCGGACTAAGAAATGTTGATGTGGCAATCACTAGGGCGAACACTAGGGCGGATGATCATCCGACCCGACCATTGTGGATGCTCTTACTAATCAAGAAAGTAAATTATAGATTATGCAGCTGCAACTCAAAAGATTTGGTAAAAGAATGAGAATAGAAGAATTAATAATAATAAATCCTGAGGCAAATTTAGGGCGTTGGGGAGTCAGCGATCCAAAGATTTGGATTATGTGGAGTGGCCAGTCCCACACAGTCACCTTCTTTGTCAGTCGGAAACTCTGCCCCATACTTCAGTAATCTTTTGACTTTACAAAATCACAAACTTCTTGTGTTCAATACACTTTTATTCTAACACGAGATCCCTCAAGATATCACATTTTCAAAAGAATAACTTTCTCAACTTCAAGGATTCACACAAGTACACACACTATATATAATTAAATGATGCACATTTTAATCAACAACTTAGGACTGATTACAAAACTATGAATTTAAACTTATGGTCTAAGAAATCAATACTTATACTTTACGAATCTATATTCACACTTATAATCGAATATACTTTTCATGTTCCTTTAATCTTATGTGTGTATAGATTTTAACTCATCGTAATATATTTTTGTCAATTGTTTATTTTACAAAAAGGTCTACACATATCATTTCATGACTACTGTCTTGATAAAAATATTCCCTTTGCATTTCATATAAATATGGGTCTGATTGATAAGTTCAACTGATACAATTAATAGTTTGACTTTTCTCTATTTATTAGATAAAACTTTCCACTCAATAAAAGAGAAAGTAATATAATCTTATTATGGTTATGTTTGCTTATGGGAGCATTCAATTATAACTATGTTGGCTTAGGGGAGGATTAGTTAGCTAGATACTATAACACACATCTCATATTTATATTTACAAAATCTATTAACAATTGTACACTATCATAAGTACATTTCTACCAATCAAGATATTCACTAATAATTTCCATGTGATACCACATATATATATATATATATATATAAAATACTCATATACTACCTCCGTCCCCCAAAATTTGCTACACTTTGACTCGACACGGGTTTTAAGAAATGTAATGGAAAGTGAGTTGAAAAAGTTGGTGGGATGTGCGTCCTACTTTTAAAGTATTAGTTTTATAATAAAATGTGAGTATGAGTGAGTTAGTGGAATATGGGGTCCACTACCAAAAATAGTAAAAGTGAAGTGTATCAAATTTTCAGGGACGGACCGAAATAGTAAACTGTATCAAATTTTCAGGGACAGAGGTAGTAATAAACAATTATGCAGGGCGGCTGACCCTTCTCTCCTCAGTGACACATGCTCAGTGATGTCTATATTCCTGACATAGTCAAATAAATAGGCAACATATGACCAACATGTTTCATATGATACGTACAAATGCAGATTATCCCAATGAGATCCTATCCCTGCTCTGATACCACCTAAACTGTCACACCCCAACCAACCCTTTGTCCTATATTCTTATAATTATATAGATATGAATTTTTTAAGCAATTAACCTATATGTAAAATTCGTAAAACACCCATATAAGATAAACTTAGAAATCAATATTTATCTGTTTCATATTTTAAACCATTTTGAAACTGTATTGAGACTCTCTCACCACTCTATATGTTTATACATTGGTCAACATGTAAAATGACGAGGAGGAGAAGGTTGTCATAATGCGTCAGCCGCCAACCCTGATAACACGTGGAGTGTCTAAAACTCATATCAACCAAAACATCAACAATATCTTTGCCTGAAAATTTAGTGGTTTATATAAGTGAAGCTAGGCTGCTACTACAACTTTTGTTTAGACCGCGTGCACAGAAAGGAATAAAAAGTTTCCTAGGTCCAGCGAATCCACTAGATCACAGGGTCTAGGAACTCACGGATCGTTGGAAGATCTCGGTCGTCGGACACACAGAATACCGCTTCAAAAACCCTCAACCACGTATACTAAAATTAGCACAGGGGAAGTAGGGATCGATCCCACAGAGATGAATGCGCAATTAAACATGCTCAAGGATTCGGGACTATTTTTGGGTTGGCTGTTGCCACGCATTTTTGGGTTGAGGAAATTAAACTAAACTTGGAGTGAAATCTGCTACGCTAACAAACTAGATCTAGGCAAACAGAAATCATGCATATAACTGGAAAATGAGACAAACACTAGATCTAAGAAACTATTTTCTAAATTACCTAGACCTGGGAAATGAACTGACGGTGGGGACCATTTACTGAAAAGGTAAAGTACGGATGAAAAGCTGGAAAACAACTAACTAAAGTACTAACTAACAGCGACATCATCTTCTCCAACAATTTGCATAAAAGTTTTAGTAAAAAAAAAATAAAGATGGAACGTGGATCGAAGACGAAGCAGACTGAAATTTAAAGCAATTAAACGAAGAACAATTAAAACTAAGCAGATCTGCGACTACTAGACGAAGTAAAATGAAAAGAGAGCAAAAAGTTCGAAATCCATGCACAACTTGATTCCCCTGTTCAGATCCAACCTCGGATGCTAAATCCACTCCGGATCCAAGCATCCGAAACAAACTCCGACCAAAAGTATATCCATAGCTACAGATTCGCCAAACAACCACCGATCAACAACAACAACACAGATCCACAACCTATTTCCCAAATCAAGCACAGAATTATCCAAAACAGAGAGTAACATTCAACTGCCGAAATAAAACCTCAAACAAAGAACTCAGAATCAACATAAATCAACACAAAATAAACACCATCATGACATAAACCAAATGCATAGATAACGGTAATAGCAAACAACCAATCGACTTCCAAAACAATGAAGTTCGACGGAATAAAAGTGCAGAAAACTGAATGTAAACTGATTGTTTCTTCGCCCTCCGTGAGGACGGTGTTACCACTAACTTTCGCCGAAGATGAACCCCTAGAAACCCTTAACTACCCCGGAATTCCCATTTTTCCCAAGTGTGTTTGTGAGTGTGTGGGCTGAGAGCAAAATCATATATCTGGCGTGTGCTGCATGCTCTTCTATATATAGGCGTAGACGTGGGTCCAGCGAGGTATGAATAGTCTTTGTTGCCCTCAGCTATTGACTTCCTTCGTCTAGCCATTTTTTTTCTCTTCAACTCGGCTCACTTTCCTTTACTTCCCTTCGCTAGTCCCTTGCCTCCAGCTGGATCTAGCAATTCCTTCACACACCTGGCTTAAAACTGCGTTAGACCCAGTAGAATAAAGTGTTTTTCACCACATAACCGATGCATGAAATTAGCCTTATCAATGAGCCACAACTCAGTGTATATAAATTTCACCTTTTATTTCACATCTCAGAAATATCAAGCATATTCTTTAACTATATATATATATATAGGGTTTTCATCTACCAAAATAAGCCCTTAAGTACAGAAATACAGACTAAACATGGACCGTAAGATCTGGAAATGAACGGTAACGATCTGGCTTTTTCAACATTTTCTGTGGGTCATAATAAGAGTGATTTATGTCATGTAAGGGTAATTTAGGAATGGAAAATACAATGAACCGCCCTTTCCGTTTTTCAAGAGCGGATTAATTGGGATCATTAATCCACACGTTATTAAGTGGATTCTTCGGTTCCCGCGCCATTCAATTCCTCTCTCTCACCCAAATACCACCACAAAATCCGCAAACCCTACAAACTTCACTAAAAATCACCCAAATCATCTTGGCATCAGATTCGTCGAAACCCTAGAAAGCTCTAACAACTGATTCGCCGAAGAAGGGATCGTCTGGGCATCAAAATCGTCTTCAAGATCGTCTGGAGTGTATTTTTCAACCATGGTGGACACTAGATCTTCTGGAACCGGAACACATGACGGAAAAGGTTTGTATGTTTTGTTTATTTTTCAATTTCACCGAAACCCAACTCAAATCTGACCCAAATTTCAATTCCATTTGTTGGCTGTGACCTAGTCTATCAACGAACTAATGTGAAGAAGAAGGCACCGCCAAAACCTAGAAACCACAAAGGTATGTCGACTACATTGTCTGGGTTATTATTTGAAGTAATGAAGTTTTAATTCTTTTTCGGCACTCTGTTTTTTGTTCGCTGGTTTTTTCTTAATCCGCTCTGTTACATGTTCGACTGAAACACTTCTCGATTTGGTATCTTGGTTCAACATATACCTATTCTCATTTTGTACCTCTGTTTTTTGAAGAATGAGTTAAGTGAGATGTGATATACTTTTGTAAAAGGACAAATATGAGATATAATTGATGGAAAATAGGTCATACTATTATTATTTGTTTGTGTAAATGTTAAACACTAAATTGTTGATGCTTCATATACAACACTACAAAAGAATATCTCTGCAGACAGTGAAAAAGGGATAGGAAATGCAAAGGATTTAACGAATTATGAAAAAGGTCAGTAAACATAAATCATAACCTGATATGCTTGTGACTGTATCTCAACTACACAATTGATGTTTATTGACGAGTACGCCGCAGTATTAACATTGTTTTTATGCAGCGAGTTTGGAGGGGAATACGAAAGGGATAGATCCGGCAGCAAGTGCAAACAATGCGGAGAAAGGTTGTAACTATGAATTTATTGGTTTGACACTTTGGAATATAATTGTTAGTACATAATTAAGTGGGAACATATAATAGTTTGTTGAGTCGGTGGTCATTTTAACAAGGTTAAAGTTATATCTATTTACTTTATGTAACTGTCCTTTTTGAGAAACTAAGTTGATAATCTCTCAGATACAGTACCACCTCCAAATATGGTTGCTGAAGGAGAAAAAGATAAAGAAATAGGTGAAGATATTTCCATTTCTAGAAAAGGTACTTACTTTTAACACAAATCATAACTTGTTGTGATTGATATGATATCTCTATTACACAATTGTTGTTTTATGACGTCACCTATTAATATTAACATTGTTTTATTGTACAGATGCAATCATTGGGGAAGTAGAAACCTCTGCCATTGGGAAGGAAGGGGCTGGAAACTTAAAACATGCTGCAAAAGGTTAAACATTTACATTGGTTTGTTTGACTCGGTGGAATTTATTCTTATCTAAGTAAATTAGGTGGAACATGTCATAGATTGTCCACTGGGATGTCATTTTTACACACAGTGCACACCATTAGTGCTTTGGGGTCATAATAACCGGATACATGAGTCATGCTAAAGTATGGGTAATCAAGGTCATAATAATTCATTATTTGAGTCATGACATAAACTACTGAGTACAACAATGTCTCATACAACCACTGTTAATGGTACTGATATTGCACCTCATAATAAAGTTGGAACATGTCATCAAATGTCCACTCTTATGTCATTCTTAACCACATTGAACATTATGTTGATATAGTTTGCACATCATACTAAGGGAGTGTGTAAATAATTCATCAACATGACCAACGACAAGGCTGAAATATAAAATATTCAGATGGAACATGTCACATATTCCTCCCTCTGCTGTGTATTCTCACTATTGAGTTGAGTTGTGCTTCTTTATTTTATTTTAATGACTTTGAATGTAATTAATTGTGTCTGTGATGTGGTAATATAAATGTCATATTTGTGTAAGATATGTGTATATAACATTTGAATCATATAATATATGTAAAATGTATTAGTTAGTTGCAAACTTGAGAAACTTTAATGCTTATTCCACTATGATTCAAGAAATTGATGCACTACAGTTTGTGTGCCATATAATAATATTGTCATACTTGTGTAGGATTTGTGTCATTCACCTACGGTCGTGTCCCAGAGACATTGATATGTGTGACACATTAGTCCTCACAGAACTACTTAAATGTTATTTATACTGACACAGTGCATGTCTTGCATAGGACGTTCTTTTGTAAGTATTTAACCATGATTGGTTGTCACAATCATTGCAAAACAGTGATCAACGTTCCTATTCAGAGGTTGAGGATGAGTTGGAGAACGACAGGTAATAGTGATGACAACGGTGTTTATTTGCTCAGACACCTTGAAGTATACATGGGTGAAAGAGAAGGTCAATGGAATTGTGGACTATCGACTAAAAACAAAGGTGTGTTTCAGTATCTAAGAGCAAAATACAATCGTGTGTTGATGCTGGCAAGAAATAATCATAGCGCATTACTGAATAAAGAGTCGGCGTCCAAGCATTATGCAAAGGAGAGCAAGAAAAAAAAGATCAACGTAGAAAGGATGATAGCAAACTACGTTTCTTAAACAATGGTTATGTCATACCTAAAGCTTCTGAAACTTTTCGTTCATTTCTTTATAGATTGCCACTATTTTATTGAATCGATGTTTAGAGCCTGCAATTCTATTTTTTCAAAACATGTTTATCTGTCGGTTGGATGTCATTGTTAATATATGTTATTTCATCTTTAAGGTGAGAAAAACATGAACAATTCATGTGATGAGAATTACTCGATACATTGTGTCATAATAAATGAATAACTGTGTCATAGCATTGTTAGGTTGATTTGTGTCATAATATACCAACATTCGAGGCATGACATAAAACTACTGAGTACAAGAATGCCTCATAAAATTTGATTGAGTTGTTCGTTTCAAACAAACTTAATATAAGTACGATCGAAGAATATTTTCATGTGTTGAACATATTGTAAAAAACAAATACACTATTCTTCTCATGGTTGTAACATAATAAAAAAAATCAAATATAAGCACGACCGAAGAATACACAAACAATAACACAATACAATTCAGCTTTTGGGTCATACTAAACGGATATTCGAGTCATGGAAACGTATGGGTAAACAGGGTCATAATAATGGAATATACGAGTCATGACATAAAACTACTAAATAAAAGATTACTTTGCCGGTTGACCCAAAACATCACGTATTCTTTTGGGTCATACTAGACTGAAATTTAAGTCATGGAAAAATATGTGTAAATTGAGTCATAATAATCCAATATCGAGTCATGACATTAAACTACAAATCTGCACACGAATATGAGTAATTTCAAACAACTTGCCAGTGCAAATAAAATGGACTCCAAAAAAAATTAAACTGAAGTCACTTTGAAATTGTGGAATGCAAACTCAAAGTCCGTGAAGAAAAAGAAGAAGAACAAACTGGAAACTAATTAGAATGGAAAATGAAATGAAGATCGTATGAATCTTCATGGAAGATATGAAAGAGAGAAATTAAGGATTGTTTACTGGAAAGTCACGCTGACAATTAGTTAGTGAATAGAGGAAATAGCAATATCATAGGACTTACCATAACTAACGAAATGAGAGATTGACAAAATTGGCCTTTAATGATAATTAGTAATTAAATTAATAATATCTTCCAAATTAATCTAGCCATTAGATATTGATGAGATCGGCTAATCCAATGGACAAAAAACAGTCTTTATATATATATATATATGGTCATATTCTAATGCTTATAGCACCCTGATCAAAAAATCAAGACCAAATCTCCACCCTTAGATTTTAAAATGAGTGGATGAGATTAAATCTTACGAATCTCAATAAATAGTGGACAAAATATCAACAAAAGGGTAATATCGTCATTATGTTATCATATGATAATTTTCATGAATGTTTTTTTATATCAACATAGTGTATTACAAATATCAACAATATGACATAAGAATATCAACACTAGTACAAGAAAATATCAACACATATTTATTGAGATTTTTACATGGTTTTATTGAGATTTTTTGATGTATTTGTTGATAAAAATCTGGTTATCAAACATTTACCAAAACTAAAATAAAAATATGAAATTTCATCATCCGAACGTCGTCGGAACATATGCAATTGAGATCTCGTTGGAATCCTTATAAAATTATCTTTAATTTGATATATTTTTTGCGAAAAAATAATTTAAATCGAGAGAGTTACATAAATTTAAAGTTTGAAGATGATTTTAATGAGAGGGAATTGACATTAATACCCTCTAATTTTATTTATTAATTTTCTTAATTAAAAATATAATACATGTGACATTATTCCAACCACTAGATCTTATAATCTAATGGCTAAGATTTAGTCTTAGTTTGAGATTGTTAATTAGTTAGCAATTGATCACTCCCCTATATATATATATGCTAACTACAACTAATTTAAGGCCATAGGATTTTAGAAAACGTGGGGTCTATAATTTTGCCAAGTGTAATTTTCGTTTTCATTAATTAAATCGAAAAAGATAAAAAAAAAACTCCAAATTAGGGTTTTGGATAAAAATATCAATATAGTGTTCCGAAAATATCAACACAATGCTTTGATAATGTCAACACAATGTTTTAAGAATGTTAACTCATTGCTTATATTGACATTCTACATGTATTATGTTGACATATTTTATATAGTATGTTGACATTTCTGCTTGTACGAAAAAATTTAAAAAATTTGAATTTTTTTTCAAAGTTTGACGTCGGAACATATGGATGTATGATATCGTTGGAATCCTTATGAAATTATTTTTAATTTGATATATGTTATATGAATTTAAAGTTTTGGGATTTCTTTTAAAAGTTAGTTATAACTAAACATGTAGTTAATTGACATTAATACCCCTATTGATATTTTTTGGAATTAATCTTATGGCCTTATTGACGTTTTTCGTTGATCGTATTGACATTTAGGGATTAATGATCTAAGCCCTTAATTTGAATATATAATGGCTATTATTTAGTTGTAGTTAACAATTAAGTTATGAGTTAGCAATATAACATTCCCCTATATATATATAGGGTCTTGTTAGGTTGAGATTATTTAGCTAAATTGAGAAATGAGATGCAATATGGGCCACTAATCCACAAGATTAACAAAATGTCAACAAATACCACATTATGTCAACAAGGGGGTATAATTGTAATTACATTAATAAAAAAGCTTAAAACATAAAAACGTATTTCAATCTAATTTCTTAAAACCTCTCTTAAACTCATCTTCAAATCTTCAAATCTTCATACAATTCATACAATTTGAACCCCTTCAAAATCTGCAAAATCTCACTGATCTTCAAAATTCAAACCGTAAACATTCAAACAGAGTTTTCTACAATGACGATAGAAGAGCAAAATTGAAAAGAATCGGTTGAAACATCGATTGAAGTTGAATTGGCTGAAGCATCGATCGAAGAGAATAGGCATTCCAAATCGGCGACGGTTGAAGCGACTTTTTCAAGTTAAGAAATTGATTCAAATTTTAAGTATATTGCTTCGATTTTGGTGTATTAAAACACATCTGGATTTCGTTTTTTATGAATTCGATTCTTGCTAAATTTTTTTGTTGATTAGCGATGGTAGAATCGGAAGAGATGGAAATGAACAATGCTGCTGGAAAAAACGGAATAAATCCAGATGTGTTTTAATATACCAAATTTGATTCCGTGCTCGTCGCAATTTACCTCCCATAATTTGGCGCCGATCTGGTTGCGACATTGATGTGAAATTGTGGACGATTTCTCTGATTTTCCTTGATTTTGGGGGGATTTTCCTTCTTCGATTCATTAGTAGTATGATTTTGATGTGATTAATACTAGAATAACCAGTTTTCTTATGAATTCAATTTCTGATGATTTTTTTTGTTGATTAGCAATTGAAGAAGCGCAATTGAACATCAGAGAACATCAAGCATCACCTTCCAGTTAAGGATTTGTTTAAATTTTTAAGATTATTGACATTTTATTCAATAGCTATTGACATAGCTATAAAAGTATACATCTGTTAACATGATATTGTATATTGTTGACATAGTGTATGTTTGTTTGAATTGCTGTTGTCATAGTTATATTCACATTATAAACATGATCAATTTCACTAATTAGACTGTGCATTATAAACAGGATATTGACATTGTGTATGCTTGTTTGAATGACTGTTGACATAGTTATATTCACATTATAAACAGGATCGATTTCACTAATTGATTGTTGACTGTTGATATGGCGCTGGTGGTACCAGTCGTTGCCGTTAGCCATCAAGAGGCCGCGGCCGATGAAATGCTTGGAGCCCTGCTGCTGGAGCCAGGATTTCACGGAGAGGCTGCTGTATTTGGACAGAAGCTCTTTGATGAGGTGTGTTTCGGTGAGGCACAGTCGTGGCTCCACTCCGTTCCAAAATATGAAGCGTTTTCCTGAATGAATAAATGAATGAATGAATGATGTGGTACATATATATATATATATATATAGGGGTGCGTTAGGCTCCTTTGCACCCTAAGTGTCCTATTTCCTTCTTAATCTTAGCCATTGGATCCTTAAATTGGATGGTTGTGATCAATGCATTATTAGTCTATAATGTTGCATTATTAGCCGTTGTGCATTATTAGAATGAAAATGTGCATTATTAAATGACACGTGGCATTAATCTAACCGTCAGATGACAAAATCGTGGGGCTAGGATTAAGAAGGAAAAAAGACAAAAGATATGAAAAGGATTTGAATACATCCCTATATATATATATATAGGGGTGCGCTATGGTTCATAAGTGAAATCTTGTCAAATATCAAAGTGAATCTCTGCCCTTGGATCCTTAGATTGGATGATTGTGATCATAATATCCGAGCTACATTATTACATTATAAGCGTTACATTAGTAGCCGAACTACATTATTAGACTACACAATCTACATTATTAGACTAAAGCGCGTTACATTATTCGTCGAGCTACATTATTAGACTACACAATCTACATTATTAGATGACACGTGGCATTAATCTAACGGTTACATCACAGGATCCAATGGTTGAGATTTGCTTTGATTTTTGACAGAATTTCACTTATGGACCTGATCACATCCCTATATATATATATATATAGGGGTGTATTCAGATGAAAACCATAATGTATATTAAAACATCAAACCATGTAAATAATGTACATTATACACACTAATAATGTACATTTTATTCATGTATAATGTAATGTTCTAAATATTGTACACACTAATAATGTACATTTACATTATATGAATTCTGTACATTATGCTGACAGTACATTATACATGAATAAAATGTACATTATTAGTGTGTATAATGTACATTATTTTACATGGTTTGATGTTTTAATATACATTATGGTTTTAATCTGAATACACCCCTATATATATATATATATATATATATAGGGAGATGATCAAAACAAGTATGCATTTAAATCCAGAAATGCAGCCCAAATCTTGGCCCTAGGATTAGATGATCTAATGGTCAATAATTAACCCAAAACACGGAAGGTCATAATTAAGTAGTTTTAGGTCATATTATAAGATTTGGATTTATTTTTCATATAACAATGACCCTTATTGATACAAATAGTTTGTCACATTAATAACTAAAGCAAACTCACAATATCAAGATGCAACGGAGATTTACTGAGGAATCAAACCATGTTTTCTTAAATAACATATAATAAGATGTCAAACATAAAATCCAATGACATATCTAAACTACAAAAGCAAGGTGATGAGTGGAAAATTCTAAAGTCCCTCATTTCAATTGGTGAATAAAATAACCAATGTAACCGGCCATGAATATCTGCAACGTCTGATGCTAGACCCCTATCCTGACAACGCCTTTTCCACTTGCCCTAAAATCACAAAGTGGCCATCAAAATTAATTTATAGCATGGCAATACCTTGAATGAGTCATTTACTTACTGAACATCAAAGTACATCATAATAGTATCTACATAATAATATGTAAAGTAATTCCAAAACATTTCACTTCTGATTACTACATTTCACATTTTCTGCTGTATACTTGCTCCCGACATTAATAGCTTCAATTGATGCACACTTTGTTGATCCCTCCTTTTCTAGTGGTTTATTATGACACAAATTAACCATATGATGCTATGACCCAAATATTCATTTATTATGACCCAATATTCGGTCGTACTAATATTCAATATGTTTGATACGAACATTTCGATCAAATTGTATGAGACATTCTGGAACTCAGTAGTTTATGTCATACCTCGAATGTTGGTATATTATGACACAAATTAACCTAACAATGCTATGACATAAATATCATTTACTATGACCCAAT
This sequence comes from Salvia hispanica, assembly GCF_023119035.1. Lineage (NCBI taxonomy): Eukaryota > Viridiplantae > Streptophyta > Magnoliopsida > Lamiales > Lamiaceae > Salvia > Salvia hispanica. The sequence continues at coordinate 16,618,448 of NC_062970.1, forward strand.
GTATCGAGTAATGCTCATCACATGGGCTATCGTCTACAAGAAACAAGAGGAAAGCATTCCAAGGTCATTGTAATGGAAGTTTTTCTCATCTTCAGCCGTTCCTTTCTTTTTTTCCCCTTCTGGACTGATTTTGTTATGTGGTGTTGTATCTGAAATATCAACAAATTAGTGAATAACATTAACACAAACCAAGCATAAAAATTAGGTGTTTTTCCCATAGCAAGTCACCATATAATTGGTGTAACTCCATCATATCCCATACCATTCATGAGTTCTTCAAAAGCATAGGTACATAAGGTTAAAAAAATATAACTGTAACCTTGTTTTGTGTCATCAATACCAGGCCTCACTTCAGTTGAGGATTTTGTGGAAGAACGCCCTTTTGATTATGAAAAAAAAAACACAATTAAAAACTACCAGATTGAATTGAAATCCAACCAATTGAAGTGAAAATTTTGCCAGATTTTGTCAATTTTAAGTCAATCGTTGTATGAAATCTTACTAACCTTTTCCGTCATGTCTCGCCGATCCAGAAGCTCGAGTGTCGACCATTGTTGAAGTAGGCTTTTGGTTCACCCACCTCGTCGATTTCATAATCGTAAATTAGGATGAGGGTTTTGTGGAGTAGCCGATTTGTGTAGAGGTAGGGTTTTTCTTGATTTTGTGGAAGAAGAAGAAGATTTGAGGGAAAGTAGAGGAGTTTTCGTTGAAAAGAGAGTGTGGAGTAATGACTCCCAATTAATCCGCACTCAAAAAAGGAACGACGGTTTTTAATTTTTTTGATTCCTAATTTACCCCTCACATGACACAAATCCGTCTTATTATGACCCAACAAAAACGAGGAGTCATTCCAGATCATGGCCATTAATCTCCAAATCTGACGGTCCATATATAGTCTGTATTTCTATACTTAAGGACTTCTTTTGGTAGATGAAAACCCTATATATATACTGTATGTTTTGGACCAGAGGATGTAATGGGGGAGGAGACGGGAGATGATATCGTGGTGGAGAGAAAGGCAGTCGTTGGCGGTGAAGTTGGGTCCATTGAGGAAGAACAAGTGCCTCAACAACAAATGCCTGATGTTGATGACAGTGGTGTTGGGTTTTCCCAGAACCTACTCCTAAAAGAATTCATACAGAATGTAGTGAAAAACATTAATCACATGAATTACGAGAAGATCAATCTTGTCAAGGTCCTTAAAGAAGCTCCCTCACACATCAAATCTAATTTTTTTATTTGGATTGGTGTTTGATATGTATAGATCTGCACTTGGAAGCCAAACGACTCCACTTGAATATGTGGCCGACAAGTTTCTTCATTTGTCCAAGACGTTCCTTCAAGACAAGCCTGATACTTTTGATCACTGGAAAACAATATCTGAATCAATAGTTATTGCTGAAAAAAAAGGAAGTTCTTGAAGATTTGACTGAATTTCCAACTTTTAAATTTGGACATTTCTTTGATGAAGTAAATACATCATTTTGTTTACATATGTTTCTTTGAGTTGACATTAGATTACTCCTACAGTTTATATACTAACATTGTAGAACTAATTTACAAGCAGTATGCAGAAGAAAGAAACAGAGAAAATATCCCTACATCGCCAGGTTATGATCCTAAAGGGGTGAGCCAATGAATCAGCCTCTCCTATCTCACCACCAGCTGCAGGCCCAATGAATGACGCACAAGTTGAAACGAACAAAGAAAAGCAACAGAAGAAAGGGAAAAAGAAAGAAGAGAATATTGTTAAAATAAAATAACTAAAACTAAGATTAAATAGTATATTGGTTTTATAAAATGACTGAATTGTTGTTGACATGGCTTGAAAGTGTAGTTGACATTTGGTTATAATTGTTGTTGACATGATTTGTACGTGTCGTTGACATGACTTATAATTGTTGTTGACATGACTTATAATTGTTGTTGACATGGTTTCTATGTGTAGTTGACATGGCTTATAATTGTTGTTGACATGGTTCTATGTGTAGTTGACATGGCTTATAATTGTTGTTGACATGACTTATAATTGTTGTTAACATGGTTCTATGTGTAGTTGACATAGTATGTAACATAGTTGACATGGCTTGTACGTGTAGTTGACACGATATGTACCGTAGTTGACATGGCTTGTACGTGTCGTTGATACGATATGCACCATAGTTAACATAATTATATTAGTTGTTGACATGACTAATATATATAGTTGACATGATTTTTAATTGTAACTAACCTTAAAAACATGAATTATAATTGAGCATAATTAAATTATATGTTTAAGTAATCTTAAATTATATGACTACATCTCCATGTGTAAGTAATCTTAAATTATATAGTTGGATGGGTTTTAAAACTATTATTGTGGATTCTGAAGTTTGAACTTAGCAGTTATATCAAATGTTAATCAGTTCAACAAATTGTATTGAAATGTCAACAACCTATAACCAAATGTCAACAGCTTGTATAAAGTGTCAAAAACTCAGAAAACAAATATCATAATTAATAAAGAAAATTATAAGATAGATGTCATTAGAAAGCAAAATCAAATATCAACAACTAATAAAATAATGTCAATAACTTTTAGTATATGTTAACAACTAAAAAACAACTCTGATTGTTGTTGGCATGGCTTGTACGTGTAGATGACATGACTTATAATTGTTGTTGATATGGTTTCTATGTATAGTTGACATGGCTTGTACGTGTAGTTGACATAGTGTGTAACATAGTTGACATGACTTGTATGTACCGTTAACACGATATGCACCATAGTTGACATAATTATATTAGTTGTTGACATGGCTAGTATATATAGTTGACATGATTTTTAATTGTAATTAACCTTAAAAACATGAATTGTAATTGTAATTACCCCTCTTGGCAGGACTGGGGCAGCCTGGACGCCCTCATCAGCGAGTAGCACGGAGGCAAGTCTGACTCCAACTTGTATTGAAATGTCAACAACTTGTAACCAAATGTCAAAAGCTTGTATAAAGTGTGGTTTGATACAGTGGAACTATATAGTGGAGCTTGAATGTAATATAGTGGAGCTTTGCACTGCTGCAAAGCTCAATCAATCAATTAAATGTCACATGAATGCAAAATTGACGTATTGGTTTGAAGTAGCAGTGTTGATATGGTCATTTGACAAATTTTTGTAAATTTATTCCAATCTAACATTGAATGAAACCCATCGTGGTGGGTGAAAAAATATTGAATATGACCATCTTTTGAGAGATACATTCAATTTTTTGATAGTGGAGTGTGAGTTGTAAATGGTGAGAGATGGCTCAAGAGGTGGAAGATATGATATGATAGCATCCTCTGCAAGCGGCACTTCTCAATAAATTGGGTAGTCAATCTTCATAAACCCCATTTTATTTGTCTAACTTACCTTTCCCCATGAAAAAAAGAATGTGCATTCATTTAGTGGAGCTTTGCAGCGGTGCCTGCAAATTAATTCATATCAACAACAACGTTTTACATATAATTCATGTCAACAACAATGGTTTACATATAATTCATGTCGTTGAAGCCGGATTTGACTCCAAAACAATACGGCAACGATCCAAGGGCCTTTGCTGCGAAGTCCACTATACGCTCCCTTATAGCTGCTTTAGACTTGTTAAATGTCACCTTCCCATAAAGTGCAGTTAGCATGTTATGCAGCATTGCGTATTGGTTTGAAGTAGCAGTGTGACATCTTTGCTCTCGCTTGTATAAAGCTCTACCTCATCTTTGGAAATAGAGAACTTTTATATTCATGTGACATCTTTTGTGGGACAAACTAAAAAGGAAAGTGTGACATCTTTTGTGGGACGGAGGGAGTACTATATAGATGCGTGTAATTAAAAGTGAGTGTGTATGGTGAGTGCTTTATTGTTGAGAGAAAATAACATATGAAACTTAACTTTCTCTTGCTCTTCATTTCTGTATACTCTCCGCATCTCTCCTCCCAAGCATTTTCGCGCACATACATATATATATATATATTGTTTCCAAAAGTCGGTTTATTAGCTTCCACTATCTTTATTTATATAAATTCAACGTTGAGTACATTTAAATTTATTTTTGAATATCAAATAGAAGAGATGAGGATTAACTTTGGTAATATTTTTTCCATATAAATTACTAAGTGTCCACACGAAGAGGACCAACAAAACACGTGTTGGTCACTAATTAAAAATAGGACACTAATTATAGAAAATAATAATTAAAATTCACATATACACAACTTATTTGCATCTCACAAGTGATCACAAAATACTTTTATTTCATTAGTATAATTTGGTAGTATTAATAACATGATAATCTATTTTAATAATTTACTGTGTAGAAAATATTTTCTATTTTAGTTGTTTCTAAATCAAATCAATATTTATCCATAAAAATAATAATATCAATCTCTTATTTGTTCTTATTGTTTATAACACTCGCTCACACAATTTTAATAGGTTTGTAATGCAAAAGACAATATATATATAAAATGAGACACGTACAAGGTCTAGGATGTTACAAAGGATGTCTCCTCAGCTGAAACATATAAACAAACTTGTGGAAGTAAGTGACATAGACTGTTTCAATAACCTGCGTATGGATAGGAATGCATTTGGTCGTTTGTGTATTCTTTTAAGAGACGTCGGTGGATTGCGCAATGGTAGATATGTGAAGTTAGAGGAAAAAGTGGCTATTTTCTTCAGCATTCTAGCCCATCATAAGAAAGTTCGTATTACTGGCTTTGATTTTAAACGCTCTGGCGAAACCATTTCGCATTATGTTCATCTTGTTCTACGGGCAGTCCTTAGGCTCTATGACATTCTATTGCCACAGACAGAGCCAGTTACACTTGTGTCAATTCTCGGTGGAAACATTTTAAGGTCAATAGGTGTGTGATTAGATGAATATGCAATTTCCCAGTTTTTTGTAAGAATTTGTTTGTTTTTTTTATGCTTGTTGTTGATTCAACATAGGGCTGTATCGGCGCCTTGGATGGGACATACATAAATGTGCTTGTCAGTAACGCGGACAAGCCACGCTATCGCATGCGGAAAGGGCAAATCTCTACAAATACACTAGCTGCATGTGCGATCGAAACATGAAATTCTTATACTTTCTACCCGGGTGGGAGGGTTCTGCAGACTACTCTCGTGTGCTTAGGGATGCAGTCGGTAGAGATCAGTGGCGGACGCAGAAATATTTTCTGGGAGGGGCTGTACATTAAATTTTTTAGTTAATACTCCATCCGTCCCACAATAAAAATATGCACTTTCTAATTTTAAAAATCCGATGAGGTGGGACCGATTCTCCCCTAACAAAACTTTAATTACTTTTTCTTTCAATATCTCTTTTACTTTTTAAATTTTGCATTAAAACTTGTGTCGAATCCAAATTGTATATTCTTTAGGGACGGAGGGAATATAAACTTCTTTCGTCTTTAAAAATAGAGATTTCTGCAGGGCACGAGTTTGAAAGTGATATTGAATTAGTCTGAAACATAAACTGATAAACTAGTTGAAATAGTATTAGTGGCAGTGGATGGAATCCACGCCATTAATAATACTCCCCTGTCCGAACTAAGTTGGTACAAATATTTGGGCACATAGATTAAGAAATTGTGTTGAATAGATTAAATAAAAGTAGAATAAAATAGAGAAGAGAAAAAAGTAGGAGAGATAAATAAATAATAGAACATATGATAAAATTAAGTAAGAGTGATTGAATATTTTGTTTTTAGTCAAAAAGGAAAATGACTTAATTTTGTTGGGAAGTTTTATAAAAAAATACGACTTATCTAAATTGGGACGGAAGAAGTATAATATACGATAAAAAGGTTTTCAAAATTTTAAAATGACTAATGAATCGAACGATAAACATTTGAACTTATTGTATTTAATAATAGTAGTGAAAACATGTAGAGTAGTAGGAGTACTAGATATTTTGAAATTACAGTGCAAGAATTGAATATTTTTAAATCACTAAAACGTACTGTACTAATAAAAAAAGTGGAACAAGTGATATAGGTGTAGCCGCGTAGCCTATAGGTGTGAGATTTGACATTTGCAAATTTTACTAGGAGTATTATTATTAATTTAATTAGCATTAGTTATATCATCTTCTTCTTCAAGCGGCTACGACAGCCATTTTTTTAAAACTTTCTTATGCAATTTCAAGTTTCAGCCCCTCCTTCTCATTCAATCTTTTACATTTTAGACTTCAGATACAGTAATTTGATGAGGGCTAAAGACATTTTTTCAGACATTTTGAAATTTTTTGAAGTACAAAATATTAAAAAAAAAAAAAATTGGGGAGGGCTTAAGCCCTTCCTCCCTTGGCTGTGTGTCCGCCACTGGTACAGATAGAGGGTTGAGGGTGCCCAAAGGTTTAATTTACCCACTAGCTTTGTCTAAGATATATGCAGTTTAAATAAAGTTGATTATTTAATTTATAGTACATAACGAGGAACTTGTCCACTTGTGATATTTTGTTAGGAACTTATTACCTATGCGATAATGCTTATGCGAATTGTGAAGGGTTCTTGACGCCGTATAGAAATGTACGATATCATTTGAAGGAATGGGGCGTTGGCACACAAAGACCTCAGAACGCACGTGAGTTGTTCAAATTACGTCATAGCAAACCCCGTAACATTATCGTGCGTGCTTTTGCTGTTCTTAAGATGAAATGGGGGATACTTCGGAGTGCTAGTTTTTACCCTATTAAGATCCAGATCCGAATGATAATGGCATGCTTCTTACTACACAATTTTATCTGGGGTGAAATGGGTAATGACCCAATCAAACAGGAGGTCGATGTTGCCGCCCATGCAGCTGCTCTAGATGAAATCGACGGCGACCCTGAATTCGTTGAGCAAGTGGAAACCTCTGCAACTTGGACACAAATGCGGGAGGATTTGGCTAACTCCATGTGGAACAACGTGTGTTCGAATACACTGTGTAATTTGTTTTCCATGATTGCCTTTTTATTTCTTCTTCATAATGCTTCATTTATTTATAATGTACTGATATTTTTAAATTATCTTTTTAAAGCAATACAGCAAGCTATTTTCGATGGTAACGATCGATAGTGACCTGATACCTGATACCTGGTGTGGATGTGGTGAAGGGACGATGCAGCTGTTGTGTGCGGGACCCGATGCGATACATTGTGGGAGGTACTACTACAAATGTCCTACAAATGCAAAACGTTCGGGTTCTTTTTTATGGTGTGATGACTACCATAGAAAAATTGGAAATGGGAAGCTCCTTGATTTTGTGTTGAACCAAGAGTATCGTCCAAATAAAGGATTGTGCAATACTAATGCAGTGAAGAGCAACAAGATGGGTAGATCGGTTCATGGTTGTGGAGTTTGTGGCCACTGTCAAGCTGAAAACAAGATGAACCATGTGTTGGTTTTGTTAGAGTTTGTATACTAGAAATCACGTTTCGAGTGATTGAATACTGTAAAACTCTTATTTTATTTTCCAAGGAATAAAACAGATTATTTTTGTCATAATGTTGTTATGTTTTACATTTAATGGATGTTAATGTATGTTTAAATGTATAAGTTAACTTAACAAAGTCTAAGTCTTTGTTTTAGTAGACCGGTTGTAGGCGGCGTCCACTTTAAGGTAACATGGTCAGTCCTAAACAAAGAAAAAGATGAATTTCACAACCTAGATGGAATTAGACTATCCATCGTGAAAGGTTGCAATGTCAGTCCGCATATTTCTAAGTCTTACTGAAATAAGATGACATTGGTGTGGTAAAGCACTAAACGGATCTAACAGCAAGACATGTCCTTGGGCTATCTACTGAAAGGCGAGGTCTTGATAAATATTTGTTTCTTAATCAATTTAGGTTAGCATTGAGCATACGGTATCGATTATGCATTACTTTGACTAATCAAATGGTGTGGGTTTTTCGTAACCCAATAATCCTGATATATTGGGTACTGGTGATTAATACCTAGCGGTGCTAGGATTGCTATTATATTGAATCGTGCGTGAGGTGAGTCTCGTTTGATAATGTCCTCAAGAGGAGCGCGAAACAAGGTTATATTATTCGGAACCTAGCTAGTTGGAGTTTGATCACTCTATGAATAATAAATAAGCGTTTCATGCTAAGTCCACTCTTGTAATTAATAAGAAGTTAATTAATTAAGTCCATAGCAGACATTAATTAATTAATGGATATTTTTATCTTAACCACGGGAAATGAAAGTTAAACGGAAACCCGGATTACTTATAATTTCGGATTTGGATGAGGAGAGTTCAATATTACTTTTGTAGTGGCTTCTCGTAATATTCCAATTATAACTTATATTAAATTGTGGGTTCGATTTAATTAGTAAAAAGTAAATTGGATGAGCCCATATCCAAAACCTTCCATAGATCCATGTCTGGGCCCAAAAGGAACTTAATATAAATAGGAGAATAAAGGAGACAGAAATCGTAATTTTAACTACTAAAATTTTCGTCCCCCTCTACTAAGAGGAGTTCGAAATTCTCTCCAAATTGGAAAAGGATTTTCTTCTGTCTTCTTTATTTAAGTCATTGAGATCAGCCCACACTGATATTGGAGTACAGTTCGGGAACCAGAGAGAAGATCTGTGGTCTAGTATTCAAAGCGTCACGTGGAGAAGTTGCTAGCCATCATCAATTCTTTGGAGAATTAATTAGGTATTATTTCTGCTCCGTAGAAAAGCATGTTTTAGGTTTCAATATTCTTAAAGCATGATTAATTCAAGTTATGAGCATGATACATGTGAGAATTACGCGAATAACTTTTGTCTAAATAATCTGCTAAATAGATCTGATTATTATGTGATTTATTTATTCGATTAATAATTATTAAATTATGATAATCCGACGCACGCTTCTGCTGCCAGTTCATTCAGGTTTTGCTGGGTGTGATGTTGTTGTTGCTTGGAATTGTAATAGGCAAATTGTTTTAGTCTCCTCTGTGACTTATTTTGAACTTGGATGATGTAGTTTTATTTGTCTCATGGCTTGCTTAGACGGTATTTTAACCTATGGACATGTAGTAATCTATTTTGTAGGATCCATTTTCATAATGGTTTTGAGTTTTGATGAATGTTGGCAGAAACTCTACTTATATTGCATGTGTATTTACATCATTAATGCAAAATTGGCGTATTGGTTTGAAGTAGCAGTGTTGATATGGTCATTTGACAAATTTTTGTAAATTTATTCCAATCTAACATTGAATGAAACCCATCGTGGTGGGTGAAAAAATATTGAATATGACCATCTTTTGAGAGATACATTCAATTTTTTGATAGTGGAGTGTGAGTTGTAAATGTTGAGAGATGGCTCAAGAGGTGGAAGATATGATATGATAGCATCCTCTGCAAGCGGCACTTCTCAATAAATTGGGTAGTCAATCTTCACAAACCCCATTTTATTTGTCTAACTTACCTTTCCCCATGACAAAAAGAATGTGCATTCATTTAGTGGAGCTTTGCAGCGGTTCCTGCAAATTTAATGAGATAGATACATGTCAAAAAAATTGAAGCATCGTACTCATGTATTCAATGTCGTTTGTCATATAAAATGCAGTGAAAATGTAGATACATATACGCATACACTCCCATTGTTACCCAAGCCATTCCTCTCTCTCAAAATGTTAGACAACATCCCCCGCAATGCTCGTTCCTATATGAGAACAAGTGGAGCCATGAGATTGACGTCGTCTTTCTTGATACGTTAATCACCTTGAAACATGGCGCTGGATGTGAGGGGAACCTTTTCCCCAGTCATTTCTTCTTCGAGGCCAAGAACGCTATCCAGAACCAGTTGGGCCACTCCTTCAAGTGGTTTGAGCTTGTCGATCGACTGCACTTTCTGGAAAGGAGAATCAAAACTTTCAATGAGATCGTCAAGCTAGAGGGGACTTTCTGGCACACTGAAACCAACGTCGTCATTGTTGTGGCTCCGAATTGGCACGAAGCGCTTGAGGTAAGTACCAAAACTCCCTCGCAGAAAACTTACTGATTAGTCGTATATGTCTTGATTTGCTTGAAGCTAAACCATCTTCTCGGTGCTTATCACCACCGTGGCGACCCAGCTTATAGTAAACTATGCGATTTGTTCGCCTCGGATGCGCATGAGGGAAGAGCACGAGAAGACCATCATCGTGTTGTCCGACACAAATCAACAATGGGTCAAGTTTTTGCTGGTCCTGAAATCAACGAACCATCAGTTGAGTTCGGCGAGGTGAATAGCGACCCTCGTTTTTCGTTTGCTAGACGTAAACTCATGTTCGACGAAGGGGGCCTAGTTGACCGAGAGTCGACCAACAAGACTGTTGTTTGCTACTATGTGCCCTACGCAAAAGGTAAGCTTGAACGCAAGGTCGAGAAAAAGGGGTCCCCGTGTATTGCCGCACATGCAACCACCTATGAGCCCGAACTTGGCTTACTCATGCGCTTCAAATAGCCCCAAGACCATGTGGGGGATGCCTAGAAAGCCCAACATATGAATCGTAGAAGAATCTGACGACAAGCTATGTATTGGTCACCTCATATTTTGGCTTGGCACGCATATGATATTAGTGTTACTTAGGCTATCTTATGTACTCCATTAACATTATCGTAAACATAGCTATGATCGACAACCAAGTTCTTATACATCGAGAACAATTTTCACCGTATTAAATGGCTTATTTTGTGGTGAAGTTTTAATCTATGTCAGTATCTACCTTTTATTATATGAATTCGCATTGTCATGAGGGGAATATTTGCATCATTTTTATTCTCAACATAGCATGGGTTGTTTACTTTTGTAATTTTAAATTTAATAATGGAATCACCGTTTGAGAAAGGGATTTCTATGAATGAAAGACAACGAGGATTAGTCTGTCAAGAAATGCCCCAAAGTTGAGTACATTCATATCATACATTTGTGACATCTTTGAATCGTAAACATATTTTATTTTGTATAATTTTATGTCCATGGAATATTGTATATTTACAGGTATAATAGTCATATTAAAAGAATACAATAGAAGGTAACATTATAAATAATTATGAGAATAATCTATATATTATTAATGTATAATGAGTATAAAATCATAGATTGAACTACTTTTATATACAAATATTGTTTAAGTATAATGAATTTTAATTTATTTTTAAATCTCACTTTTAAATCTAATATCATGTCCACGAATAGAGGTAGTAAATCTAAAACACAAACAATAAAACATGTAATGGCACACCATGAATGATAATTACAACCAGCGCTGATAAGTAGTCTGAAATCACCAACAGTGAGTAAAGCTAGGATACCATCAGTGCTTACACATTCATAATACGATGTGTTCAGTTAGATAATACTAGACAAAAACCAGCAACACATATGGAATGACAGTAAAAAACTCATACCACACTACCCTTTAATTAAGGCTAAATTGTCCATATATGTCTAATTATATATAAGAGACAAAAAAACAGATCAAGTAAGGTATGTTGCTCAGATGGCGGAAGATTTCATTTCTATCTTTCCCCAAATCAACTTCATAGCCTATACGTTCAGACAAAGTATCCAGACAGGCATTGGTCTCAGAGTGCAGTTTCCTGAGCTCCACGATGGCATCATCACCCTCACTAACTTTCCGCTTGCGCTTGATCGTTTTTGGAACTTCCGGCATTGCAGTTGGATTCTGGCCGTTGTGGGCGCTTCTGTCATCGACCAAGTTGTCCCCAAACGTAGCCTGAACTTGCTCATAACCAAGAAAGTCTTCAAAGCTGGGGTGATAGTCATTGTTGTCCCTATTTCAGTTACAGGCACCTCATCAAAGCTGTTTCGTGCGGCCTCAGCTACCCCCTCGGCATTCGCACCAGTGGCTTTGGCCTTGCCAAAAATAATCTTCTAATCCTCCCAAAATGGCCAAGACCTTGTGCGCATTTGGCGTGCACCGCTGTCTTGCTACAGAATACCAGTTGACATGTATACACTGTTAAGGCACATGTATTAGCTTAAGTAACATATGATCAATGAACTCAACAACAACATAGAAGGCACAAACCTTCACAATTTGATCCCATTGTTCATCCGAGCAGTCAATTTTGAAGTCACCATGCACGTTAAATCCAACCCCACTTCGATCAAGAATCTTTGCTAGCAAGTTGTAGCTTTTTTTTCAGCGCTGTTATCTAAGACTGAATGCGTGGGTTGGTCTTTATATTAGTCCTCGGGAACTCCTTCTGCATCCATTCCTTGATCTTACTGAGGTAACTGCCCCGGAACCCATTATCTGACTTCCGGCCGAGCGCCACCAAATCCTTCAGTGCAACCATAAGTACTGCCTTTTCACGATCAAACCAAGATTGACGCCCTTTGTCGGTTCTATGAACGCTTGACCTTCGGAGCTGGGTACTCCCTGTGGTAAAAAAAAAGTAAAACAGGCACTCGTGATTATAATTCGAGTAAAAGGACCACAATATAACAACATAAATTGAGGAGAAGGTTGTTCATAACAGAATTAACCTTGATGGCCTTGGCTACCGTCTCCAGAATGTACAACTCTCGAAGGTTCAGTCAGACATGGCGATCGACGCACTAAACACAATTACTCCCGGTCAGTTTAACAAATAGACAGCATAAGCAAATTATAACCACAAATGCAAACAGAAGATCAGACAGGAAAATAAACAATGCGTCGGTTTTATACAGACAAAATCTAGGTAAAAATGGGACCGCATTCGACTAATCAACCACTGATGTTCGATCTCCATCAGTAAAACAAAAGAAAACGTGAAGATGACTGAAGAACAAAATATACAGTCAACAATTTAAGAAATTTCCGATTTACAATTCTGTGCATTCACGGAATCGTATGGATATCTGGCCACAAAATCAGTAAATCTAACCTGAGATTGAGTATGTTCGTAGCCGTCGACGACCTGAGGCAGTCACTTTCTGTGTAGGGTTTCCTCGCTGCGAGAATGAAAGGAAGCGCGAAGTGTGAAAAATGAAGAAGGAGGCGCGGTATTTACACTCAATTTCATCGAAATATTTGAAGAACCTTAGGGACAAAAGGGTCACTACAAGACTACTAACAATACGACCAAAAGTAACCAAACAATGAGATGAGATTATTGTAATTGGTTGAGTGGAGGAACCAAATAATGGGATTATCATTGTGTAAGACAGATCCTGATAATAAACCAAATTTGGGCCCGAAAGCATTAATAACACATCTTGATAACGAAACGGCTCCTTATAAGTAATTAACTAATTATGTGTAGCTATTAATTTAAATACGGTAATTGATTGTGTATGCGCGTGTAAATATAAAATAAATATTTATGTATATGTTTGTACAGTGTTCCGGTTCGACCAATAGTCCAACCGGTTGGACTAGTTGAACCGTAAACCGATAATCTTACTGGTTCACTTGCCGATCCGATTTCTAAAACATCGCATTCATATGTCATTCTTTTTGGATTAAGTAACCGATTTTCATTCACTGCCAGAGTGTCAGACTGTTTGAAAATTGAAATGGACATTGAGAATCTGGAAATTCCCATTTTACCCAAAATGGACAATCGATAAAAGTTAAAAATACCCCCCGACTTCATCAGTCTCCACTCCCTCCCATCCCCAGTGCATTTTAGCACCCACCACACCCGGACGACACCGTTTCTGAAATGGCGGCGTCAGCTTCGTCGGCAAGCCTCCAACTGTCGTCGCCGTCCACCACCGCCACATGGCTGCGCCACCGGCCCCTCGGCCTCAGCAGCCTCTCTCTCCGCCACCACCGCGACCTCCAGCCCCGCCGCCTCGTCGTCCTCTCCATGGACGCCAAGCCGACGATTCTCGTGTCGGAGAAACTGGGAGAGGCCGGCCTCAACCTCCTCAAGGAGTTCGCCAACGTTGATTGCTCCTACAACCTCAGCCCCGAGGAGCTCTGCACCAAGATCTCCCTCTGCGATGCCCTCATTGTCAGGAGCGGCACCAAAGTGAACCGCGACGTCTTCGAGTCCTCCGCCGGCAGGCTCAAGGTCGTCGGCAGGGCTGGCGTCGGGATCGACAACGTGGATCTGGCCGCCGCCACCGAGCACGGCTGCCTCGTCGTCAATGCTCCCACTGCCAACACCGTCGCCGCCGCCGAGCACGGCATAGCTCTGCTTACTGCCATGGCCAGGAACATCGCTCAAGCCGACGCTTCTGTTAAAGCTGGTCAGTCATTCATTGGATATGATTACTATTTTTATGGAGTTTGATTCAATTAGGTATCAAACCTTTCCAATTCAATTCAATTAGGCTAATTAATTTACAGTTAGGGTTTAATGGTTTGTTAATCACAATGCTCATGACAATTAGACTTTTGAAGAGGTTGTTTTTCACTAGCATAATACAGCTTTATTAGTTTTTTCTTTGCTAAATTTGCCTCTTTAGTATGAGGTTTAAGGGGTTTATTCTTGTTATTAACGACGACTTTCTATAAGTAATCGTGTTGCAATCTATCTATCCAGGTAAATGGGAGAGGAACAAATACGTTGGTGTGTCTCTTGTTGGTAAGACACTGGCAGTGATGGGCTTTGGTAAGGTTGGATCAGAAGTTGCTAGGCGTGCCAAGGGGCTCGGTATGCATGTCATTGCGCACGATCCCTATGCCCCAGCTGACCGTGCTCATGCAATAGGCGTACAACTTGTGAGCTTTGATGTGGCTATTTCAACAGCTGATTTCATATCACTTCACATGCCCCTCACCGCTGCTACTTCTAAAATTCTCAATGATGAAAATTTTGCAAAGATGAAAAAGGGTGTTAGAATAATAAATGTTGCTCGTGGAGGTGTGATTGATGAAGAAGCATTGGTGAAGGCCATTGATGCTGGCATTGTAGCACAGGTATACTTTTTGTTATGAAGTAGCTACTATAAGTTAATACTAATTGATATTTAAGCGGATCATTTTGTTAAGAAGCACTTGTGGTTTTCTTGTCTCTCTTTCCAGGCTGCACTGGATGTCTTCACAGTCGAGCCACCGCCCAAGGATAGCAAGTTGGTACAGCATGAAAATGTGATTGCTACACCACATCTTGGCGCCAGCACGATGGAAGCTCAGGTTTGTTGAACACTTCTCAGCTTGGTTTTATATCAACTGCTTTCTCAGTTCCTCTGTATTTCTGCTTGCTTGTGTTTATAATTTGACGTGTTTTACTCCCAGGAAGGAGTTGCTATTGAAATAGCTGAAGCTGTGGTGGGTGCGCTAAAGGGGGAACTCGCTGCAACTGCTGTCAATGCACCTATGGTGCCTGCTCAGGTACTCAAAAAGTGTTAGTAGGTTTCTTGTGTCCTCGATTGTGAATGTGAACTTTAGCCTGAATGAGGCATTGTGGGATGTATTTCTTTGGAGCATGTAATAAACATGATACTCATTAACATAATATAGTTCTCTGGCATTAGAATTCAGAAATGATCCACTTGGGCCAAGTGATGCATTTGGTGAAACTGCTCATGCTCTGCCCTAACCCTTCATTGTCATAATCAAATCATTTCGTTTGATGAACTCTTTAGCAATCCGGCACTCCTTGTGAAGGAAACTATAAGCTGCTGATGGTTTTATATACGATTTCCTTGAATGCAGGTTCTCACCGAGCTGAAGCCCTATGTTGCCCTTGGTGAAAAGCTTGGCAGGCTTGCTGTTCAGTTAGTTGCAGGTGGGGACGGCGTGAAATCTGTGAAAGTTACATATGCATCTGCAAGGGCGCCAGACGATCTGGACACGAGGTTGCTCCGATCCATGATCACCAAGGGTCTGATAGAGCCCATCTCAAGCGTCTTCGTGAATTTGGTGAATGCTGATTTCACAGCCAAACAGAGAGGACTCCGCATAACTGAAGAACGTATCATCCTGGACGGCTCACCTGAAAACCCACTCGAGTCTGTCCAAGTCCAAATTGCAAATGTGGAGTCAAAATTCGCCAGTGCCATCTCTGATTCTGGTGAGGTCACAGTTGAAGGTCGGGTCAAGGACGGAATTCCACATCTAACGAAGGTGGGGTCTTTTGAAGTGGACGTGAGCTTGGAAGGCAGTCTGATTTTGTGCAGGCAAGTCGATCAGCCAGGAATGATTGGGAAAGTGGGTAGCATTCTAGGAGAGGAAAACGTGAATGTGAGCTTCATGAGCGTTGGAAGGATAGCCCCGAGGAAGCAAGCTGTGATGGCCATTGGAGTAGATGAAGAACCAAGCAAGCAGTCGTTGAAGAGGATTGGTGAAATCTCGGCCGTTGAGGAATTCGTCTACCTTAAGCTCTAAGTCGTGTATCTCCCCAGTTGGCAGTGGTCATCTCATCAAATTTTGTTACCAGGAGAGTATGCTCCTAATGATAAAATGTAAGAAAATTTTGTTTGCAATTTCTCTATTTTCTTACTTAATTTTATCCTGCAAGGTTGTTTACTATAGTAATTATAGCACATATCATTGGTTGTGTTTTTAATCTAGTGGATGTTGTGAATTCTCTATTTTATCACACCATACATTCTAAAAATATATATCATGTCTATACCACACACAAAAAATGAAGGCATGAGAAGGCATTCAGTTTCCATAAAGTAGAGACCATCCCATTCCTTCCCTTACATTCATGTTATGGCCACCACGGGACAAACTAACGCGGTGGCGGCCTGGGCCGCGGCTGCATTGGTGGGGGCGATTCTCTGCATGGTGATCCCAGGGACTGGGGCGCAGGGGATGCTACCGGAGGTCGAAATAACGCTGGCAAACGACGGGCAGACCCCGGTGTGGTTCATGTGCCAGTTGACGCACAAGGGAGACTCGTTGTACGAGCTGGCACCAAACAGCACGTACCGGTTCAGCTTCACGCACGTGGCTTTCCCTATGCGGTGGTGCTACCTGTACATCCATCCGGGCAGTCATGGGTTCTTCTGGGTGTACACGGTGCGATCGAGGTGCACCAAGTGCTTCTGGAGCATCGACAGGCACCCGTCCCTCTACCGCAACGACATCGGCCGTTGGGAGAGGCAGAAGCTCTTCATGCCGCCTTCTTTCAATATCTCTAATTTCTTGGTTACTGCTATTTAATCTGCCAGATAGTCGTTAAGATTCATTGGTTTTGTTTCTTTCCATCATTCATCATGTATGAGATTATTTTTGTTGATTTGTTTGTGCTTATTGTTTATTCAATATTTCACGTTTATGAATTTCTTGTTTATTTTGGGGAAAATTACAGAATTTCTTGCGTTTTTTTGGAATATTGCCTAATTTCTAGTTTGTTTTGGGGAAAATTACTGAAAAAGACCGTGAAAATTAAATTTTTTTAGTCAATCTTGCTAATTTAAAAATTGGGTTAAAAACTTAGGTTTAACTATGTTTTCAATTGGCCCACGTGGCCTATTTGACGGAATATTTAGTTATGTGATAATTACAAATAACGTTAAATCTCATAATTATTTCAATTTTCAACCGATTTTTTAAAGTTGGGCGACAAATATAAATTGGACCAAAATTTATGACTACCGGACAATTTGTTCAATGTTCATGATTAGGCAATACCGGAAGTATATCATGTGATATTTAAAAAGTTAATAGCTATTTAAATTATAAATTTGTTCTAATTTTTGTGTGTCTCGCCGATTTTGAAATTGGAATGTACTTTGAAATTGAAATATTAAATCAAAGAATTTTAGTTTTTCTCAATTGTCTCATCAATGGACGCCGGTAATATACGTATATTATTTATATTTCAATTAATTTCATTCCATTCTTATACTGTATTAATAATATTCACAAATCATATATAAATGAAATATTAAAGAATAACATTTTCATTCTTTTAATATTTTTTATCACCATCAAATACAAGCCATTCATTCTTTATATATTCCATTGTAATTTCAAAACTCATGAAACGACCATAATTTGACCGAAAAGCATAGTACTAGTATAATTTGAAAATAAATCTAGTGTTCAATATTCTAAAATCTTTCGCACGAGTGTTTACGTTAGGCAATTAGATCCCACTTCCCAGCATATGCTTGGTGGCAAATGAAGGCGGATTTCTGCGATTTCAAACAAAGCTCCGATGCCGATGGACAGCTCCGCAGGCAATTATCTCCGAAGCTGCCCGACACCTGCCCGTTGCCCGAGAAAAACCCCTGCGGCGCCGAACCGTTCAGGTAGTTCCCGTCTAGGTACAATCGCCGCAGCGACGATCCCTCCCTGCCGTACTGCCCCGGGATCGGCCCGACGAACTTGTTGTAGCTCAGCGCCAGCGATCGCAGCTCCGGATAATCGGAGAATTTCTCCGGCAACAGCCCCTCCAGCTTGTTGTAGCTCAAATCCACGGCCACGAGCTCGCTGTCCGAGTCCGACTCAGCCAGCGGCGCGGCGACGGAGACGCTCGTGATGCCGTTTTTGGCGAGGTCGATCTGCTGCACGGACGGGAGGAGGAAGAGCCACGACGGCACGGCGCCGGAGAGCGAGTTCTCGGCGAGCTCGACCACCATCAGGTGAGTCAACTCGGCGAAGGAGGTCTCGGTGAGTGAGCCGGAGAGCGAGTTGGCCTTGAGAGCCAATTCGACGAGATTGGGCGGGAGGCGGGGGATTGGGCCGGTGAGGTTGTTGTAGCTGAGATCGAGGCTGGTGAGGGCGGGGAGCGGGCTGAGGTCGGGGAGGGGGCCGGAGATGGAGTTGCGGCCGAGGTCGAGCGTCTGGAGGGATTTGGCGGCGGCGATTGAGGGCGGGAGAGGGCCGGAGAAGGAATTGGAGCGGAGGATTAGGTTTTGGAGATTGGGGAGGGAGGCGATGGAAGGGGGGATGGGGCCGTGGAAGTCGTTCTCGCCGAGGTCGAGGGTGACGAGTTGAGTGAGTTGGGAGAGGAGTGGGGTGAGCGTGCCTGAGTAGCCTTGCGAGTCCAGGGTGAGTTGGACGACTCGGTCGCCGGCGCACGTGATGCCGCAGGTGAAGTCGGTGATGCGTGGGGTGGCGCATGGATCGGCAGAGAAGTTCCACGTGGCGAGGCAGGAGGATGGAGGGATGGAGGAAGGCTTCACGGCGGATTTGAATGCGCGGAGGGCGGCGGTCTCGGAGGGGATGGTGGATGAGAGGGAAGGCGACATGGCCGCTAGGAGGAGGAAGAGGAGAAGTACGCTGGCGGCGGCCATGGTGATAAATGTGAGATATGATTGGAAAATGAGAGGATTTTAATTCGGAGAAAATCTGGGAGAATATTAAGGATAAGGCAGTACTTGTATAATTATAGAAACAAGAAAAATTAAAAGGTCAAGTCTTCTTAATTATACTTTTGCACCGTTAAAATTATACCTTTAGGATTGAAAATATTAGAATGTAGAGTTGGATCCAGAAACTAAAGACGAAGAGAGTGTAATAATAGCAAGATTTTAAAACTGGGGTACATAAATATTGTTACTCTAAGAGAGTGGTGAAAGAATGGTTTGAAGTTTTTTTGCATATAGACTTCTTGCGGTTTTTGGTTTGAGTGTTTGCTGGTTTTTGAAAGAAGAATTCTATGAAATAATCTGATCAATCAAATTCCAATATAAAAATTATTACGACTTTACTCTTCCAATTCTATACTTTAAGTTTGTACTAATAATCTGGGCAAGGGGTTTAATTAAGGAGTAAAAGATGAAAAGAAAGGTGATGGAATCGGTGGGTTTAATTATGGAAAATGGAATTTTATTCAAATGGAGATTGAACGGCGCCGTTTTGGTGCACCACACCCACGTTACCTTATGTAATATGCTGAATACACTAGGGCTCGTTTGATAAGTTAGTAATGCCTAGATATAGATACTTATATGACTATTTCTAAGTGTTTGATATAATAGTTAACCTATTATGTCAGCCCGTAGTTTTTTCTATGGCCCATCCGAGCCCGCAAATTTTTCCTTAAAATACAAAGATATGTATCTCACAAATTTGGTCGGATAGCATTTCTACCTCATTTATTATGATTTATTAATACAAAATCTAGATAATTTCTTGTCTACCAAACAACAACGAAAAAACCTTCAACCGAGCTTATCTTGACACGAAACCTGCATTTCTTATCTTATTTAACAAATCTTGTTATATGGAATATTATTAAGTTTGGTTCCTCTGATATCTTAACAGTATTTTTAAGTTTGGACCTTGTCATCATTTTCTCATAATATACTTATATGGAATATTAATTACATTAAAAATACCTTTAACCAATTATGATTCCAACAAATCAAACATGAATCAACCATAAACTCATAAGGATTTATAAGAATGTAAGAGCGTCTCCGAGAGGAGAGGTAAATTGACAGGTAAACTAATATAACTATCATATTTATCTTTTCTTCATAAAAAATCATTTTCCAAGGAAAGAGATATTTGAGAAGGTATTATATTTTTTCTCATTTTGAAGAGGTATCTTTACCTCTCCATCAATGGAGAGGTAAAATCATATAACCACCATATTTACCTTCTTTTCATAAAAAAGTCATTCTCCAAGGGGAAGATATTTGAGAAGGTATTACACTTTATGTTTTTTTAATATTTTTGTACTATTATTTTATTTTATTTTAAATAATATATCTTTTTATATGAGTACCTTTTATCCTTGGAGTTGATTGATTTTCAAAAAGATATATTGCACTTTTTAAAAAGATATAAACATAATATACTTTTTACATTTACCTTCTTCCCTTGGAGTAGCTCTAATAAATATTCAATACCTTCACTCTTCAATACCTTCAAAAAGGAAATAAATTAAAATGCACCCGATCACGTATTAGTACTACTTACAAATATTTTATTTATAATTAAATAAATAGAAATTTAAAGAACACATCATAGTCTCGACCTTTACGTCACTCAACAATTACACCAGAAATTCTAATTCCATGAAATATGAATCAAACAGTCAACAATCAATTAAATTAAAAATTTAAACAAAATAAAAAGTGTTCCCTTTCAACACTCTTGCACTTGGCCCCCGACTTCAGGGACACCGATTGTATTAAATTGGTCAAAATTTGATATGGTAAATTTTGATTTTTGATTATGCTTTGCAGATTGGATAGAATTGAAGTTGGGGGAGGGGGTGGTTGGACTTGGAATTGAAAAGGTACAATTTGTCCGAAATGCGGAGCCGGGAAATCTTGGTCACAACCTGTGTTTATTAACTACTCCTAAAACACAGTAAAATTTCAATCAATCCCACCACAAACACAGACTCTTTGATGAAAGTGAGAGAGATGAGGATTCCTGTTATTGCTCTAGCAATTTGTATCCTTGCTTGTGCTGTTTCACCGTCCAATTCCAACGATGCGCCTCTAAGGAAGGAAGCCTACGAAGGTGGAGAAATACACGATATCACTCATAGCTTCACTCCTAATACACCGGCGGGCACTTACCCTAACGGAATTGGCAAGTTTCTCACCCTTCTGAGGAGCATGAAGAATGGCTCCGACTTCAATTTCTCCGAGTTGAAGCTGCCCCTTCACGCCGGAACTCACGTCGACGCGCCGGGCCATTACTACGACAACTACTTTGATCAAGGGTTTGATGTCGATTCCCTTGACCTCAGAGTACTCAATGGTCAAATTCATGTCTTTAATTCACTCTACATTTGTTGATTTCCGCTCGAATTGGATTTTTGCACTGCAATTAGGTTATCACTTTTAAAACGCTATATAGAATGATCTCTGTTTTAGTAGTCAGCTTAGTTTCTACCCAAATCGGTTTACTACTTCATTTTTAATTGGATGTGAAGGTTTAATGTCTCATATGGCTTATATAATATCCTGCTTCTTAGATGAGCAATTTATAAACTCCCCTCTAATTGAAGAGGTCTGTTCATTAGGAATCCGTTCACCTCATTTCCGTGTTCTTATATAATGAGCTTGCTCACGAGTTAACATGCCAAATACTGTCAAGCTTGGTTTGTTTAGTTAATGAGTTGTATTAAACTTCTGCGTTGATATAGATATAGATATGCTAACATTTGATGGTTTATAATGTCATGAATTGTGCGTTTGGACAGGTCCTGCGTTGCTTGTAGATGTTCCCAGAGACAAGAATATTACTGGTATGCTAAAGTTGCATTCATGATAGATTCAAATATATGTGCTGGAGTAGATGTGCTTGTTTCCTAGTCCTTTCGTTCCACTTTTCATCTCTTTGGTTTTCTCTATTTCAGCTCAAGTAGTGAAGTCCTTACACATTCCCAAGGGTGTGAAAAGAGTACTTTTCAGGACACTAAATACAGATAGGTAATTTTAACTTAATCAAGCAACTTTATAGTTTCGCTCTTGTGCTGCATGACTCTGGTCAGCTGGTCTCATTTTGATGTGGTTAAGGACATTTTGTGTTTTCCGGTTCAGCATCTCAAAGCTTGTATTTGGCTTTAGAGTCTGTATTTCTCATTTTTCATTCTGCATAAGTGAGACACTCTAAACACTCTTTAAATTATTAAACCGGCTCACTGATTCCATTTTTAAGGCTTTTAAGCTTTTCCAGTTGGGGATTTGTCCACGGGTGTTTTTCAGGCGCCTAATGTACAAAAAGGAATTTGATTCGAGTTTCGTTGGATTCACGGAAGATGGAGCACAGTGGCTTGTAGATAACACTGATGTTAAACTTGTGGGTAAGACATAACAGTAGAACTGCTTTCATGTGCTATTTTAACAATTCCCTGCACTTGTTGTTTGTGAACTGATCTTGATGAACCATTTCCATTGCAGGAACTGATTACTTGTCTGTTGGTGCTTTCGATTATGCAACCACTGCTCATCTTGTTTTTCTTAAAAGCAAGGTAAGTTGGGCCTTTCAAATACCGTGCTCTCTGCTTATATGTCTGCTTGCATTTAGATACCATCAGCTGATTTTGGAGTTTAAGTTTTGAAATGAACTTATATCCGTTGTTGATCTCATCTTATATTTTTGTCTAAATAATTGAATTTTCGGAGCATGTAACACCAACTGCAAAACAGTGTATTTAATTGTGGTCAAAATTTGCAGGAAATCATCCTAGTTGAAGGGCTAAAACTTGATGATGTTCAAGCTGGAATATACTCTGTACATTGCTTGCCTTTGAGATTGGTTGGTTCTGAGGGTTCACCCATTAGATGTATTCTGATGTAAGTGACGCACGCGTCTCGTAAACTGAGGACGTGTGATTAGGTTGTTGACGTATACTAAACAATGTTGTTTTGGTCGAAGAAATAAAATAATACTCCAAACACCGTCAAGCAGCACATTTGCTTCAATGCCTCCTTTTTTCTTAATTGAAGTCAACTTTACGAGTCTTTCGTGAGAGCTTCGACCAGGAATCCTCCTCCGCAGTTGAGCTATTTTTGGATGGGTCCAAGTAAAACAACGCCTTGCACCCCACCACCCTCGCCCGCTGCTCTTCCCTTACTGCCACTGCCTAGAAAATCTGGCAATAAGCAGGCGGATTCCGAAGAGAAGCAAAAAACGTTCCAGCGGTGCTCAAGCTTGAATCGGGGCAGCGGATACATCTGGAATCTCTGCCTCTGCTGTTTTAGTTTGATGAAATGACATCGATTAATATCTTAACAAACGAAGTCGTTTGAGTTGTCAGTTATTTAGTCCACATGATTTTCTGTCTCTCACACCAATTGTGATCTCTTTCCGATTTTAAAATATCGGAGGAACCAAAATAGAAAAACTTTATGATATTTTGTGATGATTTAACCTTGTTTAATCGATAAATATAATATTTTTAAGTTTCTTGTCTTTGTTACTATATTTTTATTGCCTGTTTTCTTTGTTGTGGCCGTAAATTAATATTGCTGTTTTAGTTTGACAGATTTATTTTGTTTGTTAAATAAAAAGAATAAATAGAAGAATATAGTAAAGTAGAGATAAATTGTTTGTATTTTTGTAAATGGATTATTTCCGTTGGAATTTGGAAATTGGAATAGATAAAAAATAGACCGTGAATCAATACTTGACCAATTTTAGAAGTGTATTTGAATGCGCCTATACTTTTTCTGAAAAAACAAAATCTTGAAACCGGGATGATTCACGAGACTCTTAAATTTCTAAATCAGTATATATTCGATTCATCAAATTAATTAGTTGAAAGAATCTTCTATGTTTGCTGGTTGCTGAATTTGTTAACGAGTAGTAGTTAAAAAGTTGCAATACCAAATCATTATCCCCAAATTCCATTATCTTACTCTCTCTGAAGCTGGATTCCCGGCGACATGACTCCGCCGCAACTCCTCCTGCTAACATCTGCGTTGCTTCTGTCGCATACGCTGTTCCCGTTCGCCTCCGCCACCTCCAACGAGGCTTATCCTCCGCCATACGGACTCGATCAGCCCTGGACTCCCGCCGCCGATGATCTAGTCCCTGTGCGCCGCGAAGTGTACGGAGGCGGCCGTATCATCGACATAAGCCACCGGTACCACCCGGACATGCCGTCCTGGGAGTCCCCCGACGGCCTCGGCCACTTCCTGTGGCTCGCTAAGAGCATCAAAAAGGGGGAGCTCGCTAATAACTCCGAGATGAAGCTCCCCACCCACACCGGGACCCACGTCGATGCGCCTGGCCACGTCTTCGATCACTACTTCGATGCGGGCTTCGACGTTGACACGCTCGACCTCGATGTTCTCAATGGTACCATTCAATCACTTAACTAATTGGCCTTTTTTTACTATCCGAATGAATTCATTGTTTTCTGTTTTTTTTTTAGCTAATAAGACATAGAAATGGGGGATTCTGACTGCGTGATTCTGGTGTTATGTCACTAGCTATTGTTGAATGTTTCGTGCTCGATTAAATTACATAGGAACTACTTACTTAATTCGGTGAGAAGTTGATGATCTTTTTTGCTTGTTCAGTAGTACCAAATTCGGTGCATGAATCTAAGGGCATTCTTCTGATAACAACTGCGTTGTAAAACATATCTTATGTGGATTAGGTTTCACCGTTTCACCTTGTCATCCGATTTTCTCGATTTTAGTACGTATAAATGCACATATAGGCTTTAAATAAGTGGTCTACGTACTTCTAGCTATATACTCGAATCTATACAGCCATCTAGCCTGACTAAGGCGAATAAGACAGTCTAAGTTTGCTTCAACTGTGAGAGAAATGAGGGATTTGCATGCTTTACTGATTTGTTCTGTCGTGCAAGCAATTACTTGCCTGAGTATGGTTATTCTACCATGGGATGTTGTGTACCTAGAAGGGTATGGTGATGGGTCGGGTGATTGCGTTGGGGTTGCTGATGCTCCTTCAAGAATGGAAGCATATGAAAATGGATATATATTTGATATTACTCATAAGTTTACTCATACACCGGTGGGTGATTCTACTGAGGGACTTGGGCAGTTCCTTACACTATTGATGGGCATGAAGGATGGGTCTGACTACAATTTCTCTGAGATGAAAATACCTGTTCAATGTGGAACATATGTAGATGCACCTGGGCACACGAATGACAATTACTGAATTACTATGATGAAGGGTATGGTGTTGATAGTATGTACGAGTCCCCAATGGTAATAATGATATCAATTGTCAGCACCATGTCCTCCTATTTCTTCAGTTTAGAGAACTTCCCAATTGAGTTTGGGCATGTGGACTGTATATGAAATGTTTAGAACCACCTTTGAATAAGTTCTTGCATGAAATGGCCTGAAACTCTGCTCACAATCAGCTTGAAAGCTCTTCACTGTTCACTCATATTAAAATAGATGGGTTAGTGAAAAGAGGTTTACACTTTGTTCTGAGGTTTAGCAGATTTTGAGAGTTAAAAGTATATGCTCTTGTTTTAAAACTAAAGAGATGCCGCACAACAGTTTGGGGGATATGGCGCTATAGGTATTTTCCCCTTTGATGCCATAAGCCTGGTTGTGACTAATAGGTGAACCTTGAGGATTGATGTAAGATTAGTAGAACAGTACAGATGGTTAATCTTACCTAGTTGGATTTCCATTCTGCTCAAACATTACATATGTGAATATATGAACTACACAGGAATTCTGATTACTTGACTTTGGTCATTTTATGAGCGAAAGTATAAGCTATACATGAAATCTGATCTCTTTATTATTGTCATTTTTATCTGTTTTAATATCAATTTGCGACAGGCTGTCATTGTAAAATTGGTTATTGTAAGATCTTGTGTTACCCATTAAATTATCTGTTCTTTTGAGTTCTGTTACAGCCTTGATGTAATTATGTTTATCACAATTCAATTTTCTTGATTTTCTTATTATTTTGAATAGGTAATGCATTGCTTGTAGATGTTCCAAGAGACAAAAATATCACTGGTATGAGCTATATAACTAGATTGTTACTATATGAACAAATTGGTATGTGCTTGCTGAATAACTAAAGTAATCATCACATTCTTTCTATTGCCATGTCCATGTTTTAGCTGAAGTTATGAAGACCTTAAATATTCCAAAGGGAGTACGAAGAGTACTCTTCAGAACACTAAATACGGACAGGTATATTACTGGTAACTCCTAAACTCTTCTTACGACTATTTGTTGAGTTTGCATAGGTATGGTAAGAAATGTGTTCCATATACATGTTTTGGGTCTAGTGGAGGGAAATTGTTACCTTCTTTTTATAATGGAGAAGTCTTGAACAAGAATGGTAGCAGTTTTCTCCATTACTAGAGTGAGAATTGAAATTTTATTTTTGGACATCAGCAAGTTCATCCTCATCAATCATCATCATTGTTCTATACATGGCAAAGTGGAGATTTTCCAATATATGGATGGTTGTGCCAAAAGTTCTATTGTTTGAGTGATTTAGTGGCAAAAATCTTTTAGATAGCAAACTGTAGAAACAGAATAAGTTAAGAAGACAAAATTCTTTGTCTGAAGTAAATTCATTTTGGTTAATACTCCCTTCGTCCCGCTTTAGCAGTCCCATTGACTTTTCTGCACTCGTTTTGTAAAAATGATAATAAATAGTTAAAGTGGAGAAATAATAAAGTAAAAAAGATAATAATATAGAGAAGGGTCTCATCTACATTATTCTCTTTTTTACTTTATTATTTTTCCACTTTAACTATTTATTATCATTTTTACAAAACGAGTGCAGAAAAGTCAATGGGACTGCTAAAGCGGGACGGAGGGAGTATTTATTTTCTTAGAATGTAATGCTTTGTTTTTGTGGTTCAGCCAAATGGGAGTAGAATGTTGGCAGTATAAAATGTGAGCTAAATGTTCAATAAATTTTTTTTTTTCCAAATAATTACTATGAAGTAAAACTGCTTAGTCTTACATGCCAAAAGAAAATTTCTTTGGGTTAATGTCTGGACGAATAAAGTATTGTCTCTTATTTATGCTTAATATAATTTCATAACACAATGTTTCATGAAAGTATACTTTAACTTCAGCACATTATCGGGTAGTTTCTAAAAGCATCCAATTGGGATTATTGTTGCATAAATTATTTTCAGAGGCCTGATGTACAAGAAGGCATTTGACACAAGTTATGTTGGGTTCATGAAAGATGGGGCACAGTGGCTTGTCGATAATACTGACATCAAACTTGTGGGTAAGACTTAAATTTTTTGCTTCATATTAATCTTTTCGCCATTGAGTTCTATTAGATGGAAGAAACTTTTGTTCTTTCAAGCTCAAAATTTTAATGTTTGTTCTGTATGTTTCAGTACCTTCACCTTATGCACAGTTGTATATTCTTACACAGTTTTTATAGCAAATTTCTGGCCACAGATGATCCCTTCTACATGTCTCTTCTTCTTGGATTACAAAGAAAGTGCAATTTTTTTTTCACTATATAATCACACTGATCCAATAGGCTCCTGCATTGCTATCCTTCCTGGCCACAGCTTCCAGTTCTATTGGTTTTTATTACAAGTGTTGCTTCACCCTTCTCAATAGGGCTATAAATGTCAACTTAAACTCCTGCTGCTTAAAAAGTGCTGTCCGAACCAGCATGTTCTTAGCTATTAGTGTTACCACATAAGTCTGATGCTGAAATGAAACCATTTTGATCTCTGATGGTAGGAGTGGATTACCTGTCAGTGGCTGCGTTTGACGACCTACTTCCTTCTCATTATGTTTTCCTTGAAGGAAGGGTGAGGATTTCTTGTCTGAGTATTCAAACTCTGTTGAATGCACATACATTTGAGTTTGAAATTGTGGAATTTGTTCAGGAAATAATCCTAGTAGAAGGGCTGAAACTTGATGGTGCAGAAGCAGGAATATATTCAGTGCACTGCTTGCCTTTGAGATTGGCGGGTGCCGAGGGATCTCCGATTAGATGTATTCTCATCAAGCCATGAGTTGTTGTCTTCACATC
>NC_062970.1:16646849-16703058 GCF_023119035.1 Salvia hispanica
CGTCCGAAAAATGGCAAAATATGCAAGGTTTGTGAATTTAGTTTTTGTTAGACCCCTGAAGTGGGATTTTTTTTTGTTAGGGGTCAACGGTGCAACAAGTCGAAAAGTCAGGGACCTTTTATGCAGTTCACTCTTCTAAAAAAATGGAAACAATACTCTTTTTACTTTTTCTTCTTTCTTACTTTACTCTCTCTGCATTAACTCACAAACAACACTACATAAAATCATGTGTGCCGAAAAACATATGTTGCATATTATATGGGACGGAGGGAGTATAAATTTGCAAGTATCACGTCAAAATAGTTAGGTAATGAACTAATTAAGAAATAAACATAATGGGTGCACGTTCTCGCTGGATGTAATAAAACAAGTTTGAATACGAGAGTGTCGATTCAAAGATACTACTCACTCTATTCCACAGTAGTAGAGTCATTCCATTTGCTGCACTCGTTTTTAAAAAATAATATTAATAAAAAGTTACAGTGGGAAATGAGTAAAGTAAAAAAAAATAATGTAGATAATAGTCTTCTCTACATTATTCTCTCTCTTACTTTAATCTTTATTCATTTTAACTATTTATTACTATCATTTTTCAAAACAAGTATAAAAAATGAAATGATTCTACTATTGTGGAACAGAGGGAGTATCACATACTGTATTAGTTATACTGACGGCTTACCAACATAACGGTATATTTTGTGAATACCAAATGTATTTGTATATATATCAAATATATTTATAATACTCTATCTATTATATAGCGATATAATGGTAGGATGGTATTGTGATATATAATACCGAAATCCTATATACCGTAAAATTCCGGTATACCAAAGTTTGGTACGACATATCAAAAAGGTGGTACAATATCTGTATATTGAAATTGGTCATATTTAAAATTTGATAGGCTGAAAATTTTGATTAAAAAAGTGATTTTTATACATACGCAATTTCGATTCGGTACACAATATGATGTAGTACCAAGTAGGGGTGTCGAAACGGGTACCCACGGGTATCCGCACCTGATTTTGCGGGTACCCGAACCCGACAATTCAAGTTTTATGGTACCCGATACCCAACCCGCAGAGCAATGCAGGCATCCCAACTACCCGCATCGGGTACCCGAACCCGCATATGCGGGTACCCGCACCCGCTGCATGTCCCGCTAAGTAATGAGAAACTATTGTTAGTTATATAGATTTTGGTCTGCCTCCTTTTATCTATCATCAATGTGGGAATTGTTTTTGCTTAAAAAGCTTCTCCTATTACTAATACAGAGTATAAAATATTCTCATCCCATTATTGCTCAAGTTAATGTAAGATATTAACTCATTAATTGAAAGAAATAATTCAGCTAATACTTTTATCATTTTGCAACTTTTCTATTCATGAGAGCTCAATTGACATGGTGATATAAGTACTATGGAACGTTGTTCAAAATTGGTGTGAAGCAGCCGAACAATTAGCTATACATATCAAACATTAGTCAATGTAGATGTAGGAGAATAAAATTTTAACATATCTGATTTATTACTTTGTGATGTAATCATATGCTTAAACTCATTTAATTTTTATAAATTTAAAAGTAATTAGAGAGGAGCATAGCTGCAGAAATAAGAAAGGAGAGTTAAATAAAGGGTAAAATTTAAAGTTTGAATCGGGTAATTGGTCGGGTAATCGGGTATACCCGCTCGGGTAACGGGTATACCCGATACCCGATAATATCCTAGACTGAATACCCGATCGACCCCGACCCCGATTTTTGCGGGTAGCGGGTACCCGATACCCCGGGTATTGAAATACCCATTACCCGCTACCTGTTTCGACACCCCTAGTACCAAGAGTCGACCCTTCTCTCAAATGAGCAAAATTACTTGACTTCATAGGGTTTGGACCACTTAGTTATAAACGAAGGAGCACTAACATTGAATGATTCGATCCTGTCTCGTTCTCAACACACTCGACCCTTCTCTCAAATGAGGCAAAATTACTTGACTTCATAGGGTTCCATTTTTGTGGGCTGGATGTTGGATCCCACCTTTACATATCCAAATTTTATTGTTATCACTCATTTATGATGTGTACTCTTCTTTTTTCTCAGTACTCAGATTTTTAAATCAACAAACTTATGTCACGCATTAAAACTGGTATGCACAAGAATGCTTTTAATGATGTTAATCGAAATTGAATTTGCTATTTCGTTGAACTTTAAGTTCAAAATTTAGAAACCATAAAACTTGTTGTAGAAAACAATTAAAAAAAGATCATGTTACAACTTATGGTTGAGATCACAATACACTAAGATTAATTTAGAAGCAAACACATATACTACACAATGGCCTCGAGAGGAAAATAATATAATCAATTGTTTTATAGGAAAAACAAAAAAAGAGTTAGAGGACTTAAATAAAGGTCCTACATGAAGATACTAGTATTTAAGTTTCATCTGCTGGAAGAGCAGATGCACACAGTCTCATATCTTTGGTTGAAGATTTCCAATAAAATTATTAATTGCACGAACCATCTATCACGCACAAAATGGCATATTTCAAACCCACTCTCTTTAATGTGTTTCTCGTACCATCATTTTCCCACTTGACCTTTACCCAATTTAATTCCAAGCTACTCCCTTTCCAAATAGCATATCAACATTACTGTTTTTAATTTTATTGTCATTTTCTTTTATTTTATTTATTGACTATAGTTTGAATTTATCGCGTTATATCATTATTATGTTGTACCAACGAAATGAAATAAAATAAAAATAAAATAAAAAAAAATCATTTTTTATATATTTGCAAAAACTGAGTCTTGTTTTTTATTTAATAGTGCTGATATAGTGCTTCGTTTTCATTGTTGGTCTTATCGTATCTATATTGTACAATAGCTTTGGTAATAACATAACACCATGAATTTCCAAGCTTATCGTGTTCAAAGGGCATTTACTATGTGCATGTGCACTATAGAGACTTCATGATCTATTCATGGATTTTACGATTATTTTAAATTATATGCTCCTGTACTTGTACCTTGGAAAACTTAATAGATATTATTCAATTTTCACATTTCTTACTTAGAAATAAAACAATGTTGAAGTCGAAACTAGTCGCGGAGGGATGATGTGCACACGACACGCCATGCCATTGGTCAAGGCCTAATTCATGGCACGTAATATGTGCACCCGCAACTTCATACGCACAATTGTTTTACATGTTGTGTCAAATGATATGCAGAATTGTGTTACGGACACGGAAATATAATAATTATTTCATTTTCAAGATCAATAAAATTGATTTAAATTTTAAAATAATTTCTTTCTGGATATTTAAAATATAAGTTAATATATTTGGAGCTATAAATGTTCATGGAGGAGAGTAATAATTTGACTCACGCGAGGAGTGTGTGGACAGTATAAATGAGGTCACTTCGCAGATACGCCAAGGCCCACTTACCGGCCCAATTAGATCATGGACCCATCACGGTGTGGGGACTTGGGCATGAATTCAATGTTAAATGTTTCTTTTTTCACGAATAGTGCTATTTTATCAATTATAATCCATCAAAAAAATATTTATATTTTAAAAGATAATTTTTTTTTCTTTGTCAAATAGTTTTTCCGTTTATTTTATTATTCTTTTGGCACAATCATCAATTATTATTTCTGAGAAACATTGGATATTAATGCTTCTTCCCAATCCCAATAGAGGTAGTCGAGGCATTTAAGATTGGAGTGTTAAATGAACTATACATATTTAATTACTACTTTCATACTTCAATGTGTGTCTTCCTCACTAATCGCCAATGCCTCAACTTTGGGGAACGAATAATATCGCATTTCATATTTATTTTAAAAATAAAACTTAAACTCATATGTGTTTATAAAATTCGTCTATTTTCTCCTAAACTTCTAACTCTGAAATAATAATGTCATGCAAAACAAAATTAACAAATTAAAAACTGAATTTTCATTTATTTTTTATATCTTAGCTATTATTCAAATTAAATCCAATTTTATTTATATGGTGTCATTTAGTCGGGCCTAAACTAGAGGAAATTAAGCTCTCGGCATTCTTAAGTTTCGTGAAACATTTCGTTTGGACACAGGAATTACGGTATCAAAATGTGATTAGATTGTTTTAATAATATAGACGACTCAGCTGAGTAGTATTAATCAAATCTGCAAATCAGCTGAGTAGGATTAATCAGATCTGCCAAAAACGGGTTCAGAACATATGCGGTTTAAAACAAAAAAATAGAATTGGGAGTGAATGATATTTTCCCTAGAATTACACTCGAAAAATCAGACCTTATACAAATCGAGTTACCTAAATTCACTTAAAGGGCCCTTCCAACCCTTGTAATGCGAAATACACAACTATATGATGCAACTCGTGTTCCGTGATTCATATCGTTCAGATTAAAATCTAATGCCTTATATATATTTTGTAATATGTTTATAAAAAAAAAAGGGTCGTGATATAGTATCCAGAACTAATTTCTAGTGTCAAAATATCGAACCAACAAATAGTTTATTATTAGAAAATAAAGAGTTTATGAGCTAGAACAATCTAAAAATAAATTTCCTATAAAATAAACTAAAACTAATTTAAAATGATGAATTTGACAATTCAGACGCTAGAATTTTTCAGAGATTGATTATAATCCATGTTATATACTCCATACATATTTTATTAAATGAGAACCACGTCTTAAATTAGAATTAATAACTAGCGTAAGATATGGTATAAATAATGACATGTGACAATATTTATAAAAAATAATTTAACTACACAAATATTTTAGTAGCCGACCTCTGTTATGATTTTTTTAATTGATTTTGTTATCATCGTAGCCATGAGAAATAGCATTGTTCATTATACACTATATCAAAATCAGAAGTTTATATATCAGCATAACACTGACGAATATCATTGCTCATTATACATGATATCAACATAAGACATTACACAAGTTTGGGTGGCTTAAGTCCATTCCAAATAAATATTGGCACTAGGTTAATTAAACTATTATGCTATATAATGAAATTAGATTGAACGGGGTACACCGCTTTTAATTTTTTTTAAAACATAACATTAATACCCTTATAATGACACATCATAATGGATATAAATTTATTTATATTATTCAATCTATGTCTTCTTATTTTTTATCTGGTGACTTATAATAGCTCTTTGTTTTGCACTAGAGGCCAGTTTCACCATTAAACTACTATGTTTATCGGTAACCATTCAATCTAACCCAACCATTCATTATTTTAATATTTAATTAGTTTTTATTTCCTCCACATCATCATCAACCTTACTAATATTCATCCAACTCAACCATATCTATTTTGATAGTTTATCAATGACCACCCAACCACACCATATATTAATTAATGCTTATTTTTATGATTATATTATTTTAAACATTTTAAAATTGCACAATAAACTTTATAGAAAATAACAATAAATGATAAACTAAAATAATAACAAAAATATAAATTACAAAAATTGAAATACAAATAGGAAATATTAATTGATTCTCAAAACAGAAGGATTATGTGGAAAAAATACTTTTTTTTCTTACAAAAGTATAACAAACGTGATTTCCATTTGTAGAGAAGGAAAAGTAATGATTTTTGGTAAAAATTTTATAATTTTTTATTATAATATATATAAAATATTTAAATTTTAAACAAAATATTTATTAACCAATGAGATTGTGCCAAATGACACAATTTCATTGGTTGATGTAACAAATTGGTTGGAGATCTTGCGGTTAGTGTAGGGCTGACAATTTTTGGCACGACACGAACCCGCACGAAATTAATGGGTATGTGGCAAAGCTTATTGGGTTCGTGTCCTTATCGTGTCGACACAATAATGACACGAAAACTTCGTGTCGTGTTCGTGTTACACGTTAAGAAATAATATTAATATATTATAATATTATTATTTTTTATTTATTTTTAAAACTTTAAAATTTTAAAATTAAAATTTAATATTAGAAATAATATTAATATATTAAGATATTATTATTATAGTGTCGTTATTGTGTCGTGTCATATGTGTTGTTATCGTGTAGTGTTGATCCGAAGTGGTTCGTGACATTAATGAGTTCGTGTCGTGTTCGTGTCTGAGGATAGCGGTCGTGTTCGTGTTTGGAGTTTTCTTAACGGGTCGTGTTCGTGTTTGTTGTTATCGTGTCGTGTTGTTATCGTGTCGACACGATAACGACACAACATGCATGATTTGTCACCCCTAGGTTGGTGGTCTACCTCTTGGAGACCACGGTTGAGGAGAGAGGGCGACCGCCATTTTATTTTTTTTATTTTTTTAATTAAGGAAATGACATGGCATGCGACCAAGGTTGCTGATAAAGATAGTCTTAAGAGATTCTGATGTTATCTTAAAATCGACAAAAAAATATTGTGATCATCACTTCTTAAATATTTCTAAAAAAATGAAACCTAAAAACATATGATTTTCAAATTTTTAACTTATATTGTGAAATTAAAATCTGATCCCTTAAAAGGAAAAAAGTTTTCTCCAAATTGCATTCATTTACTTCAAACTACAAACTATTTAAATCAATATAAATCCTCAAAATTATGTTGTGCATATGTAACTATATTATCCACAAGATAATTTAAACTAAATGAAAGAAGATTCACGGCATAATTGAAAGAATGAAAACAGGAATTTGGAATGTAGAATTTATGCAAAACGAGGAATGAATGAAGGGAATAATAACACTATTCGGAAAAGTGAAAATGTGAGTAAAATTGTAAATAGCCATAAATAGGCAGAGGTGGCGGAAAATCAATAAATAGCCATAAATTGAGGGACCAAACAAATATTTTGGATGAAGTGGAGTGACCCCATTCCCTCCCTATATTTTTTATTTTCCGGTCCTTACAGTTACAGCTTTACAGCTGTGACACCGGAGAAACAAATCAAAAGGTAAAATTCCATCCCATATATTTTTACTACTTTTCACCATTATTTCCGCGTCTTTATTAATCATACAATCCAACGATTTCATTTTTATAAGTTTTCTAAAAATTAAATAAGGAAAATGACCTATGTCAAAATGAACCAAGTAAACCCCTTGAGCATCATCGTACACTTATACTACAATTATTTTGTGGGGACAAACACAAACTTACCTTTGTGATCTTTCATTGTTTGGACTTCTCTCTCTCCTCCTACTTGAGAAACTAACTTTCATGCTTTTTCAGTTTTCTCCTTCCATTATTTTAGTTGACTTAATATGGAAATGCATTTTTGTTTTGCAATTAGCAGTTAGTATTAATTTATTATTATAACTAATAATACTCATATTATTTCTGTTCAGGCAGCGCAGAGTGCAGAGCACTGGAGAAAAATTTATTGCCCACTTAACCAGTACTCCCTCCGTCCACCATTAGAAGTCTCATTTCTCAATGGCACGGGTTTTAAGAAATGTTAAGAAAAGTAGATGGAAAATAGTTAGTGGAATAAGGGTCCCACTTGTATATATTAGTTTTAAATGAAATGTGAGTGGAATGAGTTAGTGGAAGGTGAGACCTTATTACCATACATGGTAAAAGTGAACCGGGACTCTTATTCGCGGACGGACTAAAATGGAAAAACGAGACTCCTATTCGCGGGCGGAGGGAGTAGAGTTTTGTTGAAATGACGAGAAAACCCTTAAATCAAATTAGTCGCGCTTAGGTTGTAGAATACAAAATGAGGATAATTTCGTCAATGGCTATGCTCCGGACTAGCCTCGCTGGTAAAGTAGGAGTTGTACTGAAAAAATATTGTAGTAAGGCGAATTACATTATTATCATATTTTTTTTCAATTACTATGTGTGTTATAAGGGGAAACATTTACTTAAGTGTAGTTCGAACTAGTACAAATTATAATGTGGTAAGTGTAAATTAAATATACCAGTTCAAACGGTAATCATAACCTTCCCCTCAAAATGATTATCACAAGCATGCAAAATTAACACACATATTCTCTCTCCTTCTCTAGAAGAAAAGAAGGTAAAAAAAAAGACAAGTTCCACAAAATCGTAGATTTTGTCTCCAAGTTTTAGTTATACAGCTTTTGATCTTTCATTGAAATCATCAATGTTATTGTTAGTTTTTAGATCTCTCTTAATGTGATAATGATAATTTGGTTAATAAAAAAATAACTATACTGATTCAAATAATTATAGATCAAAATAAAATCACACATTTCTTGATCCAATGTATTAGTATGTTGTATTTGGTATAATTAGAGTCAATGTGCATACAGATGAAAAGGTCCATATAACAACCATAATATCCATGTCCAATTGAACTTCTGTGTGTCAGTGTGTGTATAATTTTGTATAGATGACGGAAGTGTGTATAATTATGTGTGTGTGTGAGTGTAATTTTGTATAGATGATGGAAGATTAAGTTATATTACAATATGTTATTTATTTAGGCTGTAAAACGATTTCAAGATCAAGTTAGCTAATGCAAAATCATATCCTACAATTATACGAACATATACATATAAACATCAAAATTCAAACGCCTTTGATTAAATTAGTCTACGATTCTAACTCTTAAATATCTTAGTTTTATTTCAGTATGATTATGAACACGCATAATGACGATTGCACGAAGAGCTCAGCAATTAAGTGGAGTATATATTACTATGTTGGATGGATGATTATGTAATAAACCAGTTGTCACGCACGGAAAAAATATATTTATAACTAATAACTAATTTAATTTGGCTTTTTTGTAAAAAAATAATATCGAGTGTAACACGTGAAAAAAGAAACAACCAAATAAGAAAAGCCAAAAGGGTTTTAGGCATGCTCACATTCTCTACACTCTCCATATTTACAAAATTGACAATACCAAGAAGCAAAAGGGGTGGTAAACTTTTATTCTAGTGCTCCAATAAAAGGAAATTAAAGAAGAAAAAAAAGAGGAAAATAATAAATCAAAAAGCAAAAGTATATGGTATTTTTATCTTTATTGAGTTAATGAATATATAATCACATAAGTAATTCAATTTATTTGTTAAGTTGAATTTATTTAACTCATGAGACATTGCCTAGGAAAACTCAATTGATTATAGTAACATCCTAAATTATACAGGTATTAATTAACAAGTTTCTTGCAAGAATGTAGTATATGTCCTGATCAATGTTCATGATCATTAATTACTACTATTACAAGAAGGTAAAATAACTAGTGAAATATTTTTAAAACAAATCATTTATCTTTTGTGGTTATAGTGAATCGAATATTAAACCTACTATTAATTAGATTAGAAACACATTGTCAACAAGAAGTGCGCAAATAATTTTAAAAACGTATTTAAAAAATAGTGTGTACATAAAAAATCAAAATAAAAACCAAACTTAAATTAAATAATGAAGTGTATAGTATTTAAAGTATATATATTCAATTAATTTTGTACCTATAAGCAAAAAGGCTACAACAATTTAACCAAGTATTTCTATACTAAATCACGTCAGCACATTCCACTTTTAACCATTGAAATTTAGGCCTCTCAAAATTGCAGACGGATTTGATTATTGAACTGCTATAAAATCTTAGTTTTACCTACATCTACATTTCTATCAAGTTGGGATATATCTATGATATTTTTAAGTTATAATCTGACTACCTAGATATTGCTATGATTGCATCATATTATGCCTTTATAATAGTACTACTACTATATATATGAAGCATGAGGACATTTGATTTTTTTTTTATATATAAATTTGGATTTTTTATTTTGAGTGAATTACATTTTTAAGCTCTATACTTTCAGCGATGAACATTTGGGGTCTATATATTTGTAAAATATCATTTGCAGTCTCTAGACTATACCACTTACACGTTTTAGGTGCTTTTTCACTTTTTGACCATATTTTTGGACAAATACGCCCCCAGAAGCCTTAGGGTATTTTTGAACACTCGCTATCCAAAAGTAGATACTTATTTTGATATTTATGTTAGATTGGGTATTTGAACTATTATTTGTGTTTTATTTGATAATTTTTGTTTGGATTGGTTATAGTTTAGGAGTAAAATTTTCTGGTCATTCCATACCATGACGGCATAATAACTAGTGTGCCTCACCATTAATTTAATTCTTTGACAAATGGAATTGAAAAAAGCTCACAGGCCACGTCAATTGCACACAAAATAGAGAGATCCATTTAATCATTTTATATAAAGTGGCATAATATTACATTTGGAAACTACCATGAAATTAATTGGAATGCCATATATATACGAAGTACACGGAATATGTATTTGACATTGTGATAATATTATACGTACATATAAAAAAGTAATCATAATGCATTTACAATATTGGCGTGCCATTATTTTGTGTATATATTACTATTAAACACATAAAAAAATTAATCATATTGCATTTAAAATAATAATATTATTATGTAATCGGTGTGCCATTACTCTATGTATGATAACAGGAGTATTATACACGGTAAAAAATAATATAAACCACATAAGTATAATTTATTATGCTAAATTTTATGCGTAAATTTTTTGTATATATGTAAATATAAAACAAGAAAAAAGAAGTCTTATCCATAAAATCCAAAATAGTACTAGTACTATTACAAAATTGTAATATAATTTTTTTTCTTAACTTGAAAAATAATGCAATGCGATTACATTTTTATGTGTATAATATTATCATATTATGTTGTCAATATAACTATACATACTATAGTAGTATATGGCAATCCAATTATTTATGTGGTCATTTTCAAATTTAATATTTACATAAATATCAAAATAAGTATCTATTTTTGGAGGATGAGTGTACAAAAATGTCCTTTAGACTTTGGGGGCATTTTTGTCCAAAAATTTAGTCATAAGGTGAAAAAGCATCTTAAAATGAGCAATTAGTATAGTCTAGAGATCGCAAATGATATTTTGCAAGTATAGAGACCGCAAATGTTCGTCACTGAAAGTATAAAGCCTAAAAATGTAATTCACTCTTTTATTTTTTGGATATTATTATTTAATTTCAGTTTTTTTTCAATGTAATTTAATTTTCATTGTTCTATTTTCAATTTACTGAGTTCAATTTTACTCGGACTTTGATTTGGTTCGATTTTATCTTCTAGATTAATTTAATATTTGGATGCTAATTAAGCTAGATTTTATGATTGGGTAGGAGGGGGCATGCTTTGCATATGCTCAATCTCTACCAGCAATCACTATTATGATCATTTTGTCTCCCATCCAATTGTCTTACGTTGACCAAACTCAATAAAGGAAATTAACCAATTATTTCTGATGTGTATTCAGTTTTCCACACTTTCACAGTATCATAGGAGTATTTCTTTTACTACTATTGTTTTAATACTGATCAAATTTTGGTTGCCATTTCGTACAATTATTTCTGCCCTTATATTGACTTCTTCAGTTCATCTAACCAATGTCACGAGATGCGTTTTTTTTTTGTTTTAATTAATATTTTGCATTATATTTTTTCTCGTTAAACTCTACTAAGAAGCAGTATAAGAAATACTAGTGATCAGATAAGATGTAAACTAATACTCCCTCCGTCCCACAAAGATAGTCCCACTTTGATCCGGCACGGATTTTAAGAAATGTAATGGAAAGTGAGTTGAAAAAGTCGGTGGATGTGGGTCCTATTTTTAAAGTATTAGTTTTATAATAAAACGTGAGTAGAAATGAGTTAATGGAATATGAGGTTCACTACCAAAAATGGTAAAAAGTGAAATGAGACAAATTTTGTGGGACGAACGAAAATAGAAAAATGAGACAATCTTTGTGGGACGGAGGGAGTAATTCTACACTGAATCTTAAAAATCGTCGACGTAAATTTTGAAGGATAGTTCATAAATGCAATTTCATACCATAAGGATAGTATGTGAATCTCGATTGAAATTCGGTGGACATCCCACTCTTTGTGTTACATTTACCATATCACATATACCTAAATTAGTTATTATTACATATAAATAAAAAGCTCAGTAGATCATGATTAATAATTTATCTGAAAAGCTTAGATTTTTAATTAACATATACTCTACTTTAAATTTATCAACTCTAATAATCAATACTATTAATTAAAAAAAGTGATAATAATTTTTTTAAAAATTATATGTATAAAATCTTATTTGGTTCAATAAATTCAACTGAAACATGCATAATTAAAATTTAAAAAGTAATAAAAAATATGTGAAAAAAGTAAAAGTGGAACACAAAAATAGTTCACTTAAATCTTTATCCACGTGAATCGACCCTACTATATGAAGACAATAAGATTGAGGAATACTGAAACATCATGTAAAAATGGAGCATTTGCTGAATACTCATTTTTCAATATTTTTTAACTTGCACATCTCTACTGTTTGTAAAAGAAAAAAAAGAATTATGAAGACCCTTAAGACTTTCATTTATGTCAAGGACCTAATCATAATTTTTCTTCCATGTGTGTGGAGTCAAATATTCACATGCATGATGCATGCAGCACTGATATACACAATATATGATGACTGTCACACGGTGGCACCCACTTAATAAATAGCGTTACAATTACATAGTAATAGTATTAATCTATGCATGCATGCATCTCTAAAGGTTACAGACAATATATACATTATTATGCATATATCAAATAATTTCACATTTCATTTCTATTTACCCAAACAATTTTCAGTGAAAAATTGATGAAAAGAAGCCCACTGTCATTCCCAAATACAGACATTAGATAAAACAAAACATATGAAAAGCCAGCCATGAAAGAGAAGGAAAAAAAGAGCTCCTCAATCGAGGTCAAACCACAGTGACCGACAATTCAACTTTTTTCCTAATTTCAGATGATTTTATTTATCTACTAACAAAACAAAGCAGCTAGTAATGGCAAATAATTCACCAAATGTGAGAGAGATAAAAAGGGAAAGATATCTATGTACAAGAAAGATGTTTAACATTAAGATATGCCTCAATTCATGAATTGTCCATACGAGAGAGAGTGAACATAAGTAGATAAAACAGAGTGCAGATATTCTTCATTGCATCTTGTCTTTTTTTTCACTACTCCCTTCTCACAAATGCCAGCTCTTCCTGCCACTACCAACTCTCTCTCTTTCATTCTCTCTCTCTCTCTATATATATATAAGTATTTTTTCTTTTTTTCTCCTTGTGCACAAAGTTGTTGGTGGAAAGGCCATTTAGAAACAATGGAGTAATTAAGAGGAATATATAGAAAATTAAATGTTGAGAGAGGGAGAGGGAGAGGGAGAGGGAGAGTGTGTAATTAATGAGGGGAGTCTGATTTGATGAAGTCTTGGTTTCTTGCAATCCGAATTCAAAATTGCAGCATCTGGGCTACCTGGAAGTGGAACTTGACAAATTTTACGCTTCAATCCATTGTTGTACTTGTATCCATTGTTTGAAATTGAATCTAATACCTCTCGAATCACCTCGTAACACTCATCCACTTTTTCCTGCACATATTTTTTTTACTTAATATTTGTTACCAGAATCTCCATTTCGATCAAGACTAAAAATAATAAAAAGCCAAACCGACCTTGTTGATTTTGAGCACGCGGAGAAGCTGGGTCTCATACTCAACGGCACGCCGCGGCTCCAACCGGTGTATCACGTGAAGCATTGCCGCAGTGGCCAACACAGAGGGGAGATACAGTGTGAATCTCGGATCTGTCATATTTATTAGTACATCAAAGATTTAATCTATTTTTAAATAACGTTGGAATGGAATCAAATGTTGAACCTGAAGCCACAGAGAGAAGGAGATTCTGGCAGGTGGTGAGGAATTCCCAGTGGACGTGGCTCTTCAATCCCAGCCTCCTTATGATGTGATCGAGGAACGAAACCGGGGTGACCGGATTCATCCGCCATTGCAGCGCCGAGAGCACCAGCAGCTCCATCCTCTGCACAGTCTTGGGCTCGAAAACGTATTTGGTTTCCTCAACCTGCAGCGAGACATAAACAAACAAAGATGGGAATTTGTTGGAAGAGTATGTAATAATATAATAAGCCTTACTTGAAGATCTAAGAGAAGAGGGACGTGGGTCTCTTCGAGCTTGGCGGCGAGAGAGAGGCAGGTGAGGGCGGCGAGGTGCATCATCCAGGGCTTGTCGTCGGCGAGGGCGAGGGAGGAGAGGAAGCGGTCGAGGTAGTTGACGGCGAGGATGGCGGTCAGAGGGGAGAAGGAGTAGTGAGCGTTGATTTTCAGAATCCAGTGGACGGATTCCTTTCTGGATGGAGAGAGAGAGAAAGAGATGGTGGGGCGTGTTTGAGTCTCCTTGAGGAAGAGGGACTGGAGCTCCTCGTCTTCCCAGAAGAGCTCCTGCTCCAGGAGAAGCAATGGGGAGAGAGAGAGGGTGTCATCGTCATCGTTGTCTTCATTGTCTTCATCGACGTCGCCCCATTTCTCTTCTTCGCAGTAGAGGGCGGCGTCGAGGAAGGATTTCTCGGCGGATTGCTCGATAGCCATTAATACTGATAAGATGGGTTGTTGCTGCTGCTCTGTTCATTATGCGAGAAAAGAAGGGAAAAGTAAAGTGAACCCCATTCTCTCTCTCTATCTAAAAGAATTAGTAGGTGTTTGTTTTTGTATTTGAGAGAGTGTGAGTTAATGGAAGAAGGGAAGGGAGTTCGATAAAGAGGGAGATTTTATCAGACTGCTTGCCACGCTTGTCCTTTCTTTACCCCTATAAATTGCTAATCATATACTCTTATCTGGATTTTGTTACACACTGTAATTAATTAATTACTACTATCATTTTGAATGAAACATACGGAGCTTCGTATATTTTAAATCATGAATTTTCATTATTTACTCGATTTGTCTTTTACGGAAATTTCAATCTCTTTTTCATAACACAATTTTAGAAAATGTGGCTTCATCCTAAATCCTCACTTTCTATCTCTTTCCTGCAATGTACACACATACAGAAAATAACTCTCTATTTTTGATGAAGCGTTGTCATTTTGAGGCTCATCACCGAGAACGTTGTTTTGAACAACGATGTTTGGTTTTCGTTGGAAATTTTTATTGTCACATCACCATTTCCTTCATCCCAAATTCGACGGACGAATAGATTGAGAATAAATAAA
This sequence comes from Salvia hispanica, assembly GCF_023119035.1. Taxonomy (NCBI): domain Eukaryota; kingdom Viridiplantae; phylum Streptophyta; class Magnoliopsida; order Lamiales; family Lamiaceae; genus Salvia; species Salvia hispanica. The sequence continues at coordinate 16,661,993 of NC_062970.1, forward strand.
TCTTCTGTCATATTTTTCAAACCTTGTCAACTTTTGTCCAAATAACGTAATTTAAATGGATATTATTCGATTTTATATTTGAGCTTCATTAAAGGGTGTAAGTATATATGGATTTAATTGTACATTGGCGGGGAGAAACGAAACTAACGGCACACACACAACACAAGGCAGGGCCCCTTGAAAGCTACATGTGATGGAAGCAACATTAAGAGACACTGCACAATCATCGTGTATGCATCCATCTTTCTCCAATTCCAAGTGCTTAAATTCAAGACTTGTACTATTTCGGTAGTTTGATTAATAATGATTGTGATAATCATAATTATGATCTAATATAAAGTTATCAAGAATCTTGAACTAGTAGTATATGAAATCAAGTACAAAGCCAATGTCTTATGTACTTGCAAATGCAAATTACTATATGAAATCAAGTACAAAGCCAGTGTTACTTTAACAGTTTGATCATTAGTATTATACTATGTGTTAGTGTTTAGGTAGTCATTCATTCCAAGACTATGGCTCATGATTATGTTTATGTACTAATACTTTATTATTTATAAACCCATGGAGATAAATTCAATTTTCGTATTTTATTCAACAATTTGTATCACGTTGATGCACATAATTATGATTCGACGACATGAATTGACATTACAACTTATCAGATTTCTGTCATTATTAATAAATTTTCAAGATAACAGATTAACAAGATGATATGATAATAATTTGTTAGTGGTACAATAACATATAAAAGTAAATGAATTATACAAAATAAATAATCTCTTAACATGATTTTTTTTTTGTATTGATGAACGGATAATCAAAGCAACCAACAATTCTAAACAATCACACACTTGCTTCTTATTTTTAAAACAATAAATACCTTATCATAATTAATGATGAGATATTTGGATGTAACACAATTTCAGTCGTAGGTAGAATTGGTCATCATAGTATTAGCCCACAATTGCTGGTCCAAGCCCGCCGCTACACCAAAAGAGGCCACTACTAGTCTACTAGCCACTATTTATATAGACAAAATATAAATGAAAACCAACATTGTATTGTTAAAATTGTAACTCCATTATAAAGGAAATATATATGGTAGTACAAGTTAATTAAATAGTTGATGAGGAATTAGAAAATCTTGTACTATTTTGTCATTTAGTAAGTGCAATCTGTCCAAAATTACTGATTAATAGTAAGACATATACATATCTAATGCATACTTGTCCAATAAAAGTAAAGGGACTTTTTATGGTACAACATGGCTGTTACTTGTTTCTTGATTATTGGCTTGAAAAAGCCATTAATAGTGCCGTATTGTCTCCCAGTTTTCAGCACTATTTAATACTCCATACCACTACTAACATGTATACACAAATTTAAGTCTACTATAATCAAGATGTTGGGCCTAAGACTTGTTAGGTGCCTCAAACTACGTAGTTGGTGGAGTTAATGTTTCATTTTCTGCACTTCAAAACTAATTTATCTCTTTGATCTCTCTTAATGTTCTAGTGTGCATCACAATGTAAGCTAAATGGAAGAATGAATATGCAATTAGTGCAGGTAGAAAAAATTATCGGTGAAACCGGATTTTTAACTTTTTTAATTTATGATTTTGATAAACGAACTTTTCTTATAATCCAATTTGTTATAGGCTTTTGTACAATAATTCACGCAAAATAAAAGTATTTCATCAGTATATCGTAATTAAAAAATATGGGTGGGGGCTCGAGCTCCCTCCGAACACATTTAAATATGTGTAGATCAAGATCATTAAAGCGAGATTTTGAGATCGAATTAATTTTTGAGAAAACTGAATCTTGGCCTTGGGTATCAACTTTGGATTGGTTTGTCAAAGGATGCCAACTAAATGCAACTGAATTTTAACAAAAGAAGGTGGTGATTAGATATCATATAAAAAGTAGCTTTATTATTACAGTTGTTATCCATCTTAATCAACCCATTAACCAACAACTGCTGGTATCAAATCACCTTCACTCCTTCAGCTATAGAAAGATTTATCACAAGTGAAATACTAAGAAAGTCAAAGAGGCCTATTTTTATGTCTCAGAAAACAAACCTCAAATATGACAATTAAGGCCCCATCTGTCATTATCTCAAGTGGCAAATCATTTGTCCACCACTTTCTAAATCCGGAAATGATTAGTGTGATTCTGCTGTATAAGTACATTATAATGCTGCATTTAATCTGCATAATTTATTTCATGGGGGTGGGGTCATAGTACAATTGCTAGGCTATGACAGATTGACAGTTGTGATGAAGTTGGAAGTGGGAGAATTAAGACTAATCAATTAAGTGTAGAGACGAAATCAGAGTCTTCCGAACAATTATTTTTCAATTATTACGTTAAGATTGAATATTGTATTTTCTCCAACTTTTTATATATTAAAATATAATTTGGTCCATTCGAACTTGTTTCTAAATGCCAAGAAAAGCCTTAGAAGTAGTGACTGACTCAATATCAACAGCTGGGCTTATAGTTACTACTGTTGTCGCATCCATAGCCAATTGCCACAAAACGCTCATTGAGAGAAATTGATAGTAATTGCGATACAAAAAATCTGGAGGGATAGTGTGCAGGATGCAGATGCGATACAACGGTACAGGCAACATAGCAAGCGAAAATGTTTCAGGAACACGAAGGCTTCGTTATAATGACAATGTAGCTACCAAGTATATACACTTCACGTTAAGGATGCTTGACTACCAGACAGCTATTGGCTGGTTTGTTTTCTTTGTGAACTTTGTCTGAGGGCAATACACCTCAATACGGTGGTCGAGGATATAGATATGGAACTGGAGGATATGGACCTGCTAGGAAGTAAATGATTCATGTTAGTTTTGGATCTTTAGTTGCAGGGTTGTCCATCAAGACAATTAGGGGCCAGAACTATACCTGGAGGGTAGTTATGTGGGTCCTGCGGAGGAGGGGGATAGGCCGACTGTGGCGGATATGATGAAGTCGGAGGGTAAGTTGGAGGATAAGTGGCAGCTGGCGGTTGTTGATATTGCATAGGTGGATATGCTGCAGAATTTGGAGGGTAGGAAGGATAATGAGGTGCTGGAGGATAGCCCGATGGAGGATAGCTTGCCTGGGGAAAAGAAGCTACTGGTGGAGGTGCTGAATATGGAGGTGCATTTGAATACGATGGAGCTGATGGAGTGTGGCTTTTCGCTGCCTTCTGAAAAGAAGAAGAGGCTTTGCAAGTAAATAACATGATTCCTCATCTCTTTGCTCATTAATAAAAGCTCAACAAAGAAACGGAAAAATCTAGCTTACTTTGGCATTAGAAAAGTGCATTATCAATCGAACTTCTCCAGCATGCCTGTAGATGAAACAGACATATTAGAAGCTTACTCGCACATCATATACAAAATGCAAGCATGTGAATGTGTAGATAAAAGTAGGAGTCCAGCAAAGAAAATTAATGCAACTATCATTACTTCTATCATGGAATACTATTTAAGTCCCCGAGAGGAGAATAAACACAATTTGTTCAGCAGTAAGATAATCTTGACCAGATTGAACAACACTCTGATTCTCAACCCTCTATTCCCAACTCTACTCGCTGCCTCCACTAAAAGGCATAAAAACTCGTTTGCAGTTTCACATATCTTGAATGCTTATAAGTTATAAGCTTTGGGTACAAATTCTATATATCCAATAGGCATTCTAGTAGAGACAGCACCAAGACTAATCCACATTTTGAAAACTGGTTAATACAATCTATATCAACCCAAGACCAAAGCAACCAAACAGCTACAAATGCAACCAATGGCGAAAGGAAAAAACAAAAGAGAGTGACGGAAAAAGTAGGACAGGGCCATTAACTTTAACACTGTTGGTCATAATTATTAGTTCAAGTCAAGGAAGGATCTAATTTTCTTCCATTGTGGCTATTCAGTGATAACATTCCATTCACCCAAAAAGATAAAGACAATCACTCACAGTAGACAACCTCTGCCAATTTAATTCGCCACCGAGAATAATACTTTACGACTAGCACTCCATTCATTTTCAAACCAACCATCTAATATATGCCACTTGATACACCAACCCTCATTTGAAATGCAGAGAAAAAGGTGCTAAGCCGACTGGATCACGAAGCCAAGAACACCACAAAATGCAATTCACATTAATTTCGTACCTCCCTCTTTTGTCCTGGAGAGGCCATGCGGTATCATCATAACCCTCAGACAAAACTTTCTGCAATGGAACCCTGAACAAGCCAAATTGAAGATCAAGATCCCACAATTGAATATATAAGCAAAGCAATTTGCTTAAGATAGATATATTACTTTCCGGTGCCGATGAAATCGTCGAAAGTGAGAGTATTGCTGTTCCAGACTACGACGCTCAACTCCCGCAGCCCTTCTATCAGAGTGAACACAAATTTCTCCTGAAAAGTAGGATTTTTGCCCCCATCTACACAAATTGGAGTAATCAGGTCAGATCTCATCAACATCACCAACTAATTCAATGCAAAATCAGCCAACCTGTGCAAGTTCGGGTGCGAAATTTGCTGCTTCCATACTCGAGAAAAACGTAGGGATCTTGCCTTGAAATCCATTCGGTGTCTTTCAATTTGTTACATCCGACCACTGATATCCCCCAAAAATTAAACTCAAACACAAATCAAATCGACGAAACTCGAGAAGCAGGGTAAAAAAAAAAAAAAAAAAGCGCACCTGTGACCTCGAGAAGTTGACCTTGGATGCCGGAGACCGACATTGTAGTGCAAATTTGAGTAGATTGAATAGCAAGATAACCGCTGACTTTATGTGCACAGTATAGTTGGGATCGTAGATTGCTTTGGTTTCAGAATACAAATCTCCAAATCAAAAAAGCACAAGATGTGATGAAATTATAGATTTGGGATTTGTTATTAGGGTTTACTACTTACTTATACCAAATTGTGCATATGATCAAAAAAGCTCAACCGCGTACACTGAGTTGAAAAGTCGCACATATAATTAACCCACCCATTTTCAAACGCAACTTCTCATCAAGTTGCTAGAATCTCCAACGAAATAGTCTTAGTCTTAGTCTATATTGTACTTCATCTGGCCCAGCCCCAGATAGATCTTACATATTTGATCGTTGTAAATTTTTAAAAGTTGTTTGAATTTTAAATATAAATGGTTGAAAAAACGTTTGTAAAAGTACAAAAACCTTTTGGTTGAAAACAGTTTATAAAAGTGGTTGAAAAAGTTTAAAGTATAGGCCCTGTGTATATAATAATATTACTCCATCCGTCCCGCTTTAGCAGTTCCATTGACTTTTCTGCACTCGTTTTGTAAAAATAATAATAAATAGTTAAAGTGGAGAAATAATAAAGTAAAAAAGAGTGCAGAAAAGTCAATGGAACTGCTAAAGGGGGACGAATGAAGTAATAATTATGAATATAATAAGTTAGTTGAACATGAAGGGAGGAAGTGAAGATACATCTTTAAAATTGAAGAAGATAAAATAATACTTTCTTGAATACTTTCTCATTAAAGGAGTTTTTAATGAAAAAATAAGGATAAATATGATTATTTATTTATTTTACCTCTTTACTTACATTCTTCTTTGAAAATGCTCTAAATTACCAAATTTCAATTTTTACGTCGATCATCATTGCGCAGTTGTGTGATTATATTCCTACATGGTTATAAAATGTGAACGTTATGGTAATATGACTGTTTAGATAGCATATTGTTTAGGACTATTTAAATCTTTTTGAAAGTTGCATAATTGATCATAATATTACTATTAAACATTACTCCCTCCGTCCTATTTTAGAAGTCCTGATTGGAATATTCCAATAATTGGTAATAGGCCCCACATTCCACTCACCTTTTTCTACTCACATTTTATTATAAAACTAATATATAAAAGTAGGACCCACATTCTACTATCTTTTTTCACCAACTTTTCTTTTTATTTCTTAAAATTCGTGCCGAACTCAACAGGGACTCCTAGAGTGAGACGGAGGGAGTATAATTTTAAAGATAATTTGCCCTATTCTTTATTGATTCTAGGTCCGTGACGTAGATATTAAGCATAGTGTGCTTTTTTGCTATTCTACCTAACATTAAATACATAAATCTAACATGAATTCAAGCATCAACGGATGTTATTTTGTTTTTATTATTGAGTAAAAAATGTTCCAAAATCGGATCAACATTCGCGAAAGTCAAACAATTTTAAATGATAGTATTACCCAATTGACGTAAAAAATGTGATGAGATGGACGAAGTATAGCGATACTATCCAATTTTCTACTGTAGTATGGGATGCCCAAGCCTCACGTTCTGATAAATTAATAAAATAAGAAAAAAAAAACAATGAAGTGTATGCAGCGATATTATGAAGTAGATTGATGACATGAGAGGTTCACAATCATAAATAATTTAAGACGACCAATGACTTAAAATGTACGTATCACGTCGTTGTCAAAGACTAGATCGCCTTATCCGATTAAGAAACCATTAAATTTGATTTAAATTCACGTTCAAAATCCCAAGCAAGTTAAAAGGCAAAGAAACGAGTTTTTCGTCTCTCAAAAGTTTAAATTACCACCATCACAGAAGTAAATAAACAAGTAGAATATAATGTATTAACATTTTCTTGGGCAACAATAGAAAAGGTTCAATTCATCACGCACTGTAGCCTCATGGCTCGATTTATGAATATTCACAAACATGCTTCTTATATATGTACACACAAGCTTCCATACTGCCCCTTACTCGCTTTCCTCGTCCTCGTCGTCTCCAAATGAAAAAATCGATGCATCAGCAGCCATCGCCTTGAACTCACTTACCTCCCCAGCTGAGCTGGACATTTCGGTTCCCATACCAGTTTCCTTTCCCGCCTCAGCATGCGTGGTAGCTGAAGATCCTAACGCGACCTGCTCAGTCTTGCGTGTTAAATTTGCAATTTCATTTGGATCAGCGTTGCTTTGAGTTGAAGGATCTTTCACAGCAACAGACCCAGCGGCATGGGAAGAGACTACAGTTTGTCTGGATTTTGAGGATGCGCTTTCCTCTGAATTGCTGTCGGAGAACTCGTCATCTTTGTCTTTCTTCGAGTCTTTTGCAGCTGCAGCTGTGGCTTCCTCGACTGGACCAGGGATTGGCGTTGAGGCCGAATTGGCACCAGAATTTTCACTAGTCTCTGATGGAGGCCTTGTGGCAACAGCAGCAGGATCATAATCCACGAGAACTACTTCGACTTGAAAGCCTGGAGATGGCAATTTCCGCTGCAAACATGTAGAAAATGGCAAGTAATGTACTGACCACTCTATTACACCATTTTTAAAGTTTCGTACAACATGTCAAGGAGACTTTGTGCCAATGAAATCTTCATGGTCATAGAAGGGACTATAAATGTGCAAGCGCATACAACCTAATTGTCAAGACAGCCAACAGTATAACTCATCAACCAAACCTCCAGAGAAGAGATCATGGGAAGCAGGATGCAGAAATTAAAACAGATCTTATATGATCGAAATAGAATTCTTTGATGATTAAGCTACATCCAAGTATGGTAACTGGACTTAACTTACCTTATCAAAGCCATCTAGATCACTTGTGTTTAAGACTTTACGGTTTTCTATCATTGTTGTGTTCAACCAGCTGATAGCATAAAAGCCACAATATTAATATACTGTCACACACAAACGCACACACACATGCACAGAAACTTTGAATTACCAATAGAAATCCCCTTTGCCATCATGAAAATGGACCTTGAAATCACCAGCCAACTCTGTTAAGCCAGGTTCTCCAGGAAGGGCAAACACCATTATTCCTTTCTTAGGTGCACTAAACCAAAAATCTTCAGACTGCGAGATCAGCAGGTCACAAAAAATGTCTAAATTCAAATGAAAGTTTCAATTAAGTAAACAGGAGCATAAGAAAAAGCGTGGCCAAACTCTCAGTTCTCTGGAACTTAAGCTATTTATATGTTAAGACTGAAGCGAACCACAATGCAGTAGAAGAAGTGTAGAATCATGAAGCATTCTGGAAAAATAAATAATATTCCAATTAACAAACAGTTAGACACAGGATAGCTTGAAGGATAACATACCGACAAGTCTTTGGTTCTTGGATGCTTTTTTGTTGAGAAGAGCACACCTGCAGAAGAATGCATTAATTAACATAAATGCTCAAAAGAAAAGGAGAATGTCTGCATCTGTGGAGGGACAGATCAAGAGACACAGAAGTCAGAAGCAACCATTATGATCAGAGACTGTAATGGAAGGCCTAATCCAGTACGGGCAGCTATGCAGCCGGAATCCTCTAAGCATGCATCTACACGATAAAATTCAATATAATTTCAACACATAGCAGTGACATATAATCTTTATCATCCCTCGTCTCATCACCCAACTTTGTTGATTATACAGGATGACAGAACACTAACACTGTTGAACTTCAAACCAAAGTTAACGGGCCCAGAACTATAAGTACACAAGGACTATATATCCTAAATAGAAGTATAGAACATACCTTCGACCTGGCTGGTTTTCCCCATTGAAGTAAGCCAGTATGCGTTCAAAATACTTGACATATCTCTACAGGAAACAATGTAGATACTCAAAACGTAAAGAAAATTATAAACAAAAGCTGTGAAAATAATAAAATTGATGTACAAGACTTACAATCTGGCTAGGCAAAACAAGCCCTTTACCATCAGTACACCTTTTCTGATTGTAATAATCGATTGATTCCTCAGCTGTAGGGAAGAACTAGAAAGCAGAGATGGCATTGGAATTAGAATGCAAACGAAAAGATCATTTGTCAAGAAAACAGATCTGTGTATAACATCTTATAGAAAAGCTTGACCAATTGTACCTTCAGATATAGGAGAAGACTGGAAATCATCAATCCGGTCCTGGCCATCCCAGCTTTACAATGCACGACCACGACATTTTCAATATCTTCCTTTAACCATGAATACGCACTTTGGCAAAATGATATGATCAGTTGAATAGGAGGACAGTTATGGTCATCAAATGGAAAACTAGCGACCTGTAGAGAAAGGAGAAAAAAATTGTAAGGGTGCAACTTAAGATATCTAGATGTTCACGTTTAACAAACTTTTCAACTTTGCGCACAATATTATTAGTCCATAAAAATTTCCGTCATAAGCCACTCTAGTGTGCATATAGGAAAAATTTCTCACGCCAACAGGACTCCTACTCCACATTTGATATTTGCCGAAGTAAGACAATTTCAGATAGTTGCAAATGACTACATCTAGATTCTAGCATATGAGGTGGACCTCAAAATTTCGGACTTAAATATCTCTTAAAACTCTAAAACTGGCCAAACCAATCTACAACAGCAAGTTTAGAGCTTCTTCAGTTCTTCTCCCAGATATACTAAATTTTAGTCATGCGGCCTCGAAAAATATGATAAGAATGCCAGACCCATGTTCCAGGCCAGACTTCATCCTGCAAACTTGAATATATGGCTTAAGCCTGCCAAAATATCATGTGAGATCTGACTGCAATATCCACTCAAATAAGCCCAAGAAAAGGTCATATCGGGCTTGTCTTAATCTTTTAGTCAGTTGGTCATGGCTTTTTAAGCTACAAAATCCTGTACAGAAGAATACAGTGGCACTACCACTTTCTTAGATTCGACTAATTCCCTGGAGTTACATTTTGGCTATCTATTATCAATGCAGCACATATAAGCAACTTTTCACAAACTGAGCCTTCAGATGGTAGCATGAAAAAGGACGCTCTATGACCCTAATGTAATACATGTAAATAAGAGTACAAAGTGACACTCTGCCAGTGGTACAAAATCAAGCAAGTTGGAGAAAGTATGACAACTGCTAGGAGATTCAGAAGATCTGAAAAAACAAAGGAGTAAATGACAAGAAAAACATAATAGCATGCACTAATTTTCACAATATAAGCACTCAATCGGACTAAGGCATAAGAACATAACAAAAAAAAAAACACTCACCTTTCCCTCAAATAAAGATGCATCATACAATCTTTCAGAACAAAGGTTGTACACTTTGTATTTGTCCTGCATGATTGTAATAGATCAAAATTGAACTATTAAGATATTGTTGCAATATGATTAGTGAAAATTTTGCAAGGCAAAGGTGGTGAAAAGCAGACAAGGGCCCATGTGTATTGGAATAAGCAGATATCAGAAGACAATCATTACCTTATGGTATGTTTCAAAGAACTTAATAACTTCCTCCATGTGGTTCCGATAGAATCCCTTAACCAATAATAAGCTCAAATTAACACTAATCACCAATTACTCAGTAGCTAAATATTAGATGAATTGGAATTTATACCTCAACATATCCAAAAAATCCAGAGCTCATATCACCAGCAGGGAAGCCCATTGCAATGATATTCTCTGTGATATAGGTCATATCTAGATCAAATCCTCCATCCTAAAGAAAGTAAATGCGTTAGAGGTTAGACCCGCAAGGAAATTTATTGGTTTATCAAACATGAAACCACATACAAACAAAAAGTTGTAACATAACATCCAGGTATGTTTTTTCAAAGAAGTATATGAGGGTAAAATGAAACAAGTAATACTACCAATGGCTAACAAATACTAAAAAAAAACTAACCACCAAAATAGCAAGGCACCTGGTATCTTCGCTTATTTTGAGATACAACATGGCGGGCTTTGACCTGCACAGCCTTGACAGCATTCTTGGATGAGTCGACCAATCCTTTTGTAATGGTTCCCAATATGCCTGTCGGTGTAGTTGGTGAAGAAGCAGCAGAACTTTCTTCTGATTGAGGAGACTTGGGAGACAACCCCAAACCACTAGTTAAACGTGAAAAGGTTGACTTCCCTGAGTTTCCTGAAGGTGATGGTTCCTGTGTTCCAGTAAATGGCTGGGGGATTTTTAGACTTTTTGCCCATGTGGAGATTCCAGAAGCTGAGAATTTTGATGGTGCATCACGTTCAGCATTATTTGGATCAGATTCCACAGAAGTTGACGTTTTGGTCTCTATAGACTTAACATCAGGCACATTCGTCGAATCAGAAGATTCGGAGCTCATCTCTTACTGCTCAGCTTCCAGAATTTTTTTTTAACAATTCAGAAAAGTTTCAGAGCTTCGAAACAAGTTACAACTATTGAACTATGAGCCTTAAAAGGAAGAACGTTGAGCATGAAAGAAACAAAAGTGCAGCTATTTACACCCAAGGATGTGAATACACCCATGCTAGTTTTTGGACAAAATAACCTTTGATGAATTGACTAAAGTCACTAAACAGCCTTAAGTAAATAAACACACATTAACGCCTAACTCTCATCCACACAAACACTTTGTTGTGTTTGATCAGCCTTGGGCAAGCTCAAAATACACACACACAACCAGATACTGGAAGTTTAAACAAAGGCCATATTAGATCATCACATCAGAATCCAGATTCTCGTATTCAGAAAAATTCAAAGATCAATCAATTAACTCTCTTCCAGTGAAACCACTCCTAAAAACACAACTTGACAAGCAAAAATCAATTCAATAATACATTTGTCCAGATTAAAGCATCTGTACTCCACCAAATAAAAGCATTCTTACGTTATGAATTGCTATCAGATATCACAACCCTAGACAAAACCAATCACTTACTAACGAAGTAGAAACCAAGTAAATTTTCAATGGCAGATAAAATCATGACTACAGTAGGAATCGCCTAGAAATGCATGATTCGAAAACCGCTTGAACGAATCTAATGTGTGCCAAAATTTTAAAAATTGAGCGACAGATAGGAAAGTTAAGTTGTAGCAAATAACACTAATTCGTAAGTTTAAATTCAGACTTCTTGAATTAGACAATACCAATCAATTCAGCGATCCGGGAACACTGATAAATTGTGAAAGATGAGAAAGGGATAAGTGAGCATACTGTAAGACTCTTCAACAAAAAAGTGAAAAATAAAAAAGTTTCCACATACAATAACGCGGTGAAAGCGGGCAGGAAAGGATGCTGGAGTCACCTGCAATCGGGAGTCAACGGCGGCGAGCGGCGGTGATAGGCGGCGGAGGTGGTTGGAGGAGTTTGGCAAAACGACGTCGGCTCGAAGTTGTGTCCAGTGTTTTAGGCGGCCTTCACTATCGTCATTTCAATACTCAACACGACTTATAAAATTTCTTGATCTAAATTGTCGCCGATAATTAGCTCACCAATTACTTAATAAATTCTCATACCGAATAATGTATTGAATATTTAAAATAGTAATTTATTTATTTTTTAAATGAGCTTTTTTTTAGATGATCGAACCTTCTAACTTATTAGTTGGAGCAAGAACATATCTTACTGACTAAATTTCACTTTATTATCAAAAACCATATGGGGAAATTGCACCAATTCATACAAAATGTTTCATTAGTGTTTCAAATTGATACAAAAAATTTCAAGTTAGCATATTTCATACAAAATGTTTTATTACTGTTACAAACTAATACATTTTCCTAATTTATTTAACACCGTTAACTATTTTGTTTCATTTAGTAAAATAACAAAAGAAATAGGGTTAAAGAAGATGAACCATCACTAAGTTACTTCTAAGAATTGTCCGTTCCAGAAAAAATCTTGAACTTCTCCAGGTAAGCTTCTTATGTTGAAGCATAAAATTTTTTCACTTTTGCTAAGTTGAAACATAGAAATTTACTTCTATATGTCGAGAACCTCTATTTAAATATAGGATTTTTTTAAAAAAATTCTCATCTTTTACACTTATACTCAAGTCTTTGACATTTTTGCATGTGTTTTCAATCAAGTTATTTTAGTTCTTGGATGTAAATTTAGGAATATGTATTTCCAAATAGGAATTTTTTAGTTCTTGGATGGAAATTAAGAAGAGAAACCTCTACGGTCTTTTACATTTTATGCTCAAGAAGATGACCTATCTCTTAGGAATATTTTTATTTAGTTTAGTTCTTTGATGGAAATTTTTAGTTTCCCTTATTTATAAAATGAAATGTGTCATTTTGAATTTATAGGTATAAGATGGATGAAAATTTAGCAGATTCTGATATTGATATTAATTTTGATGAGCTAGATGGTATTTTAACATTTGAAGACAGTGACAACGATTTAACAGATGATATCAATATCAATGATTTGAATGATGGTATGGATGCTATTTCTCTACATGTTGATGTAGGGAGAGATGAGAGAGATACTAGTGAATATGATGGTATGGATGCTATTTCTCTATATGATGAATTTCTTGATAAAGAAGATGAGATTTGGGTAGAAGATGAAGCTCAAGAGAGTGTGTTTAATGAAATGGAAAATATTCACTCTAGTGATAGTGATGAGGAAAGGACAATGTGGCATGTGTTCAATGCTGAGAGAGATATGAAGAACCCAAAGTTCCATCATGGGATGTTGTTTATAAACCAGGAAGTGTTGAAGCAGGCTATTAAACAATATGAAACAAGTATAATGTTAAAGTTGTGAGGGATGAAAAAGATAGGATTAATGCTAAATGTTTGAACTGTGAAGGGTGGATGATTAGAGCATCTATTAACAACAAAGAGAATGCATTACAGATAAAGAAGTTGAAAGACAGTCATAGATGTGCTGCAAAGATTCCTTAGAAATATATCACTTATAAATGGTTGAGTGAAACTTACAAAGAACACCTACGAGCAGATCCTAAATTGTCATCTAAATCTATGGCCCATCAGCTGGAGGTGGACTTTAAAGCAAAAACATGTAGATTAAAGCTTTGGAGAGCAAAAAAGCATGCTTTAGAGAAACTTAGGAGATCAGAGGCTGAGCAGTATGGCAAACTAAGGGATTATGCAGAGGAGTTGAAAAAAACTAACCCCAATTGTAGTGTCTTTATAGGGTCTGATCATCTTATTTTTCAAAACATGTATGTATGTATTGATGCTTGTAAAAGAGGTTTCTTAGCTGGTTGTAGGCCTTTAGTAGGACTAGATGGTTGTTTTCTGAAAGGTAGATACAAGGTTGATCCAAATGACTGCATATTCCTCATTGCATATGGGGTTGTGGATGTTGAAAGCAGAGAATCATGGACTTGGTTTGTGAGGAACTTGTCCATTGATTTGAATATTGAAAATTCAGGCTCTTGGACATTTATGAGTGATAAAGAAAATGTACTTTTTTAATTATTATGTTTTAGGGGTTGATTGTTGCTTTATACTAACTTAATTAATATATTATTATTCAGGGATTAATTGCTGCTTTAGATGAACTTATGCCACATGCGGAAAAGAGATTCTGTGTTAGACATTTTTGGAAGAATTTATGCAGGGCAACTACTATAAAAAATGGGCTAGAGCTGAAGGAATTGCTTTGGAATGCAGCAAAGGCAACATATCAAGCAGAATTTTCTAGGAGGATGGCTCTTATAAAGAAAGAAGATATTAAGGCATGGGAGTGGCTTTTTAATAAGCCTCCTCAAAATTGGTCTAAATCACACTTCATAGATTTTTCCAAATGTGACATTCTCCTAAACAATCACAGTGAGAGTTTTAACATGTACTTATTTTCTCTTTACACTATTACTAATATATACTGAAATTAGCATCATTGGTTATAAAACTGAAAGTTACTTTTGTTTATATTTCTAGCTATATTTTAGAAGCAAGAGATAAACCAATTCTTACTATGTTTGAAGAGATAAGAATGAAGTTAATGAAAAGAATGTATATGAAAAGGAAGGTGGCTGAAAAGTACATTGGATCCATTTGTCCCAAGATTGTCAAGAAGCTTGAGAAGTATAAGGGATTGTCTTCTAATTGTTGGACAACAGAAGCCGGTGCTAGAAAATATAGTGTTGCTGTCTGGGAAAAGATATATGTGGTTGATCTCAAGGCTTGGACATGTAGTTATCGCCAATGGCAGCTTTCTGGGATTCCTTGCCAGCACACCATTCCTTGTATTTTACAAGAAAGGAGAAATCCAGAGGAATTTGTGCATGGATATTACATCGCAGATAGATTCAAGGCTGCATATGAATATGTCATAAATCCTCTTAGAGATATAGATGATTATGAACCTTCAGGTTATCTCCTGGTGCAACCACCCCCAGTGAATCCTAAGAAAGGAAGAATGCAAAAGCGCAGGAGAAAAACAATAGATGAGCAGATCTGCAAGGTAGCTAAAGATGGAACAAAAATTGTGGCCAATACGAGACAAATAAAGGGGAATTGTTCTAAGTGTGGAGGCCAAGGATATAATAAAAGGACTTGTGGCAGAAAAATTTCTGATGGAGGTGCTAGAGAAGAATATAAGCACTCTTGTGAGAAGAAACAAACTAACTGTGAGAAGAAGGATGGCTAGCATTTCACAAGAGCCTCAAAACATAACAAGTCAGCTTCCCAATGTTGAGAATTGAGAGGATACTTGTCTCTTTCTTTAATGTGGATGTCTTGCCTACTTTTGTTCCTTTTGAATGATCTCAATGACTCACTTGACTATTTTTGCATATGTTTTTGGACAAATATCTTCATCTTAATTTTGAATTGGCCACTTTTGTAGGCTTAAAATCTAAGTGCAGTTGCTTAAATTTTACTTCTTGTTTGCTTTTTAGTTGCTATTTACTTTATAAATTTTGGTTGTTATTGACTGTGATTTAGTTTTGAAAATATGTCTTGATTCTTTTAATTGCTTATGCATCTAAAAACATGGAGGTGGATGAACTACACCCAATTTTCTCATTTTTTTTCATCCACACTACAATTCCACAAACATATTTTCATCTCTCTAGATTTTTATTCGTAGTCAATATGCAAGGCGGAGATAGTGATTCCCCCGGCACTAGGGTACCTGGATACCCGAGCAGTGGGTACTACAGTGGTGGTTCTGGTGCAGCGAGTATTGGCACTAGCACCCCCGCCTAGGCCTACAAATTCGGGTACCCGTGGGTACCCAAACCCAAAAATTCGGGTACCCGAATCCGAAATCTCAAAAATATCTCAAAAATTAGGGTACCCTAATACCCGATGCAAGAACCCGAACCCAACTAATCGGGTACCTATAAACCTGAAATTATTATATTTCAAATGTATTCTATTTATATAAATGATATTGTGATGAGAATATAAATTATTAAAAATAACACAATACTTCTATTTATTAACTATTATTAAAAGTGTAATCTTCAATTTAAATGCTTTAGCTTTCTCTAGATTACACATTCTATGAAATTAGACAAATAAACACTACATTACTTAATTTTAAAAATAAAGAAATTTTGGCATAAATTGAACTCAAAAGAGATTAAAATAAATTTTTTAAAATTTTAAATAAATATGTAAATAGAACGTCCTCATTTCTTTCTCTCTTTCCTTTCATCTTTCTTGCAATGACTTGTCAATTGCGGAGTATAAACTATGTCAGTTTTGTAGAGAAAGATAAATGTAATTGAGGTATTAATTTGGTGACTGGTTGCAAAAGAAACGTCCATATTTGAAGAGCAAAAGTCTCAAGCTGAATGAAAAGGCGTTTGACTCTTGTGTGTAGAGAAAAACAAGGATTTGGGCTCAACAATTTTATTTGAACAATTGGGCTCAAAATTATTCTTGGGTTCACATAAAATATAAGTAAATCTTTGTAGTTCAACTAGGCTCAAATAAATGGCTTCCTCAATGAAAGAATTGGGCTAAAGAGAATAGAATCATTATTAGGCCCAAAAGATTGTTATATGATTTGGACAAGCCCAAACACGAAAGAAATTCCTCTTGCTCGTCAATAAAAATTTTAGTCGTCGAAAAGAATCAAGGATTTAAAAATTTTAGTCGTCGTCGGCTATACCAAAACATCCCGCTTAGCATCGATTTCTGCCTAGGCAACCGATGACACTCGCTCACCATGGAGGATCTTTGCGGAATCTTCCATTGCTTCGACCCCAAAACATCGATTCTTTTCATTCTTTGTTCTACCAAAACATCCCGCTTAGAAATCGACGAGCGAGTGTCATCGATTTTTGTTCTTTCTTTAAATCCTTGATTTTTTTCGACGACTAAAATTTTTATTGACGAGCAAGAGGAATTTCTTTCGTGTTTGGGCTTGTCCAAATCATATAACAATCTTTTGGGCCTAATAATGATTCTATTCTCTTTAGCCCAATTCTTTCATTGAGGAAGCCATTTATTTGAGCCTAGTTGAACTACAAAGATTTACTTATATTTTATGTGAACCCAAGAATAATTTTGAGCCCAATTATTCAAATAAAATTGTTGAGCCCAAATCCTTATTTTTCTCTACACTCAAGAGTCAAACGCCTTTTCATTCAGCTTGAGACTTTTGCTCTTCAAATATGGACGTTTCTTTTGCAACCAAAAGTCACCAAATTAATACCTCAATTATATTTATCTTTCTCTACAAAACTGACATAGTTTATACTCCGCAATTGACAAGTCATTGCAAGAAAGATGAAAGGAAAGAGAGAAAGCATTTTAAAATTTTAAATTGAACGTCCTCAATGTTAGGTTTGGTATACTGAAAAGCATATTTCGAGCAAGTTTCGCTCGAATAGAATCTTGCTTGTATACGTAAAACTCTATAATCCACTTTTAACCCGATTCAGTATTATTCTAGCAGTTTTGCACGAATAGAATCAGTATATTATTACATTGTGTTTGTTTGTGCATTTATAAGATGTTTTATAAACATTTAAATGTATAAGAAGCAAACAAAGTCTAAGTCTTTTGCTTAGTAGACCGGTTGTGGGCGTCGTCCACTTTAAGGTAACACAGTCGGTTCTATGCAATGCTTTGCAAAAGAAAAAGAAGAATTTCACAACCCAGATAGACTTAGACTACCTATCGTGAAAGGTTGCAATGTCAGTCCGATTATTTCTAAGCCTTACTGAAATAAGATGACGTTGGTGTGGTATAGCACTGAATGGATCTAATAACAAGACATGTCTTTATGCTATCTACTGAAAGACTAGGTCTTGATAAATAACTATTTCTTAATCTACATACGTTAGCATTGAGCATACGGTATTGATTATGCACTACTTTGACTTATCAAATGGTGCGGGTTTTTCGCAACCCAATAATCCTGATATATTGGGTAGTGGTGATTAATATGTAGCGGTGCTAGGATTGCTATTATGTTGAATCGTGCGCGAGGTGAGTCTCGTTTGATAATATCCTCAAGAGGAGCTTGAACAAGGTTTTATTATTCGGAAAACTGGCCAGTTGGAGTTTTATTACTCTATGAATAATAAATAAGTGTTTCTTGCTGAGTCCGCTCTTGGAATTAATAAGATGTTAATTAATTAAGTCCATAGCATACATTAATTAGTTAATGGACATTTATATCTTAAGCGTGAGAAATAATAATATAAATTACGGAAACCCGAATTACTTGTAATTTCGGATTTGGATGGGGAGAGTTCAATATTACTTCTGTAGTGGTTGCTCGTAATATTCCAATATAAGCTTGTATTAAATTGTGGGTTCAATTTAATTAGTAAAAATCTAATTGGGGGAGCCCATATCCAAAAACCTTCTATAGATCCCTGACTGGGCCCAATATGAACTTAATATAAATAAGAGAATAAATGAGAGACATAATTAATTAATTAGTAGTAGAAATTTGCGTCCCCCTCTGTTTTTAGAGGAGCTCGAGAATTCTCTCAACTCTTCTCCGTGAGATTTTTCTGTCTTCTTCTAGTATTTTGATAAGATCAGCTGATAAGGCTAATTTCATGCATTGGTTACGGGGATAAATTCTGTGATTTTCGGTTATGTTCTTGTCGTGTTATCTGTTTGTTTTGGTGGATATTGTTGGTTGATCTGAGTTTGGAGTTTGAATTGCATGGAAATTTGTAGTTGATCGGTTGAATCTAGTTGAATCTGTGAAGTTCGAAGATGGAAACGGTGTTTGATTGTTGTGGATGGCTTGGATTCGGAGTAGATGAAACATCCGATGTGTAGATCTGTTCGCGTTTGCATGGTTATGATATTTTGAATTCTGTTTACTCGTTACCTCGTCTAGTGGCCATGGATCTACTTAGTTTCAGTAGTTAATTGTGTTTACCGGTTTAATTTTGTTCGTCCTGTTCCGATCCTTGTGTTGCTCTGTTTTTCATCTGTTATTTCGTGATAAAAGTTAGAGAAGATGATGTCGCTGTTAGTTAATCCTTTAGTTGGTTAATCTGCAGCCTTTTTTTCAGTCGTACTATGCCGTTTAAGGAAATGGTCCTCACGTTTCATTTTTCCTCTGTCTAGGCTAGTTTAGGAAGTCGTTTACCAAGTCCAGTAGTTGTTTCAAATACTTTTGGTCATTATGCATGTCTCCGCCTAGATCTACTATTAGAATAGAGTACTTCATTTCCCAAGTCTAGGAATTAAATCTCAACCCCGAAAATTGCGTGGCAGCAACCAAAAATAGCTTCCAGATCTTTGAGCATGTTTACTTACACATCTGTCTCTGTGGATTCTATCCCTGCTTCCCTGTACTAACCTTTTTAGCATAGCGGGTTGAGGGTTTTGAAAGGCTAAGGAAGTGATTGTGTGCCCAACGACAAGTAACCCAAAGATTCTCCGAGTTCCTAGAAACGGTGTCTAGTGGATTCTCTGGATCGGGAGATTTTTTTAATTCAAACACACTTCGCTGACTTAAAGCTCTTCAAATGGCGCCGTTGACGGGGATGGATGACGTAGTTTGTTACGTGTTTAAAGATTTGGTGTATATAGTTTTAATTTTTGTTATTTGTTTTTCCTGACAGATTATGAGCAAGGGCTCATGATTTGGGAACTGGAGTAACCCGTCTGGGTCGAGGGACGCTCAAGTCAGGTGGTAGGTCACCACCAGATCAGGGTTTATGACAGTAGATCCATTTCCATTTGAATCAGAAAGTGAAAAAGAGTGGAATTCGTCAGGAGGAGAGGACCCGAAGTCGTCTACAGAAACAGAGCACTCCGAAACAGAGGAGGAGGCAGACGTAGATATGGCACACATGGAGGACCCTGATCCGGAGATCGGTTCACTCACCGCGCATCTGGATGGTGAACCCACCCATGCTATAGTCTCGAATCAGCGACAAAGATCTATTGATATTAAGACAAATGTGCTGGGTGTTTTACCTACATTTTCTGGACGGAGGAATGAATGTCCTTACGAGTTCCTAAACGAGTTTAGTAAGCTGTGCAGCATCCAAAAGCGGCCAACGATGCCACTGAGGAGGACTACCGCCTGCGTGCAGTTCCATTTGCCCTTAAAGGAGAGGCCAATACTTGGCTGCTGAGGCTTCCACCCGACTCGATCAACACATGGAAGGATTTCAAACTAGAATTCCTGGACTATTTCTTCCCGTCCAACAAAACAAATGCCTTAAAGAAGGAGATTCAGGAATGTAAGCAGGACTACGATGTTTCCTTGAGCCAATACTGGTCTCGGTTTAAGGGGCTGCTCGACGCTTGTTCTAATCATAGGATGATGGAGGCTGAGACTTTTTACTTGTTCTATGAAGGAGCTAATCCTGAGTCTAAGGACTTAATGAATTCCTCGAGCGGGGGGAATTTTACCAAGAAAAAGGCAAGTGAAGCACGCGAGACTTTGGGAATGCTGATCGATGCCAAGAAAGCATACGATAAACCACGAACCATCATGAGGAGAGGTTCGACTAATGTAGTAAAGGAACAAGAAGGAGAAGGAGTCGAGGACATGATAGATCAGTTGGAGAATGCACTTCTAAGTGCAATTGAGAAGAAGAATTCCCCTACCTCGCAGGAGAAAGAGAAACCGCCAGGTCCAGAGGAAAATCAACTCCAACTCTATTATGGTCCACCGCCCGATGGAGAATTCCAAGCCCAGGTGAATGCAGTGGGAATTGGAATCAAAATAATCAGAATACAAGCTGGAATCAGTGGAAGATTAAGGAGGCACCATGGAGAGACAACCCCTGTTTCAGGTGGGCCGATGGGAACCAACAGCTCCAGCTACAATACCCAGGTCTAGCAGAAGCCCAATAGAATTGGCCTAACCGCAGTCAACACGGACCACAGCATAATTCGAACTGGTCGGGGAAGAATCAGGAAGGGCCAAACAACTGGGGTTATCGCAATCAAGGGGACCAACCCAATTGGAACAATAGGAACCAGAGTAATCAAGGGAGTTCTTATGTGCCACCACACCAGAGGAATGCCACGGGAAACAATCAGAATTTCCAGCATACACACCAGGGAAATCAAGGGCCAGGGAGTCAGTTCAGCAACAATCAAGGAGGTCAAGGGAACTATCCCCAAATCAGGGGAGTGGACCGGGCCACAATCAAGAGTCGAGTTCAATTCAACCGAACTATAAGCCTCAGAGGAATCTGGATGATATGGTACACGACCTAGTCAGCTCTCAACAACACATGCAGAACAATATGCAGGCAAACAATGATGTGGTACACAAAATTCAAGATGCACAACAAGAGCAGAAGTCTGCCATGGATATGTTGACCAAGCAAATGTCACAATTGGCTACTTCATTGAATGAGATGAGGGGACACGAGGGAAGGATACCAGCTTCTAGGGGTGTCAAAATGGATACCGGGTATTGGATACCCAATATCCAAACCCGAAAATATCGGATAATTGGATACCCGAAACCCGATTTTTCGGGTATCGGGTCGGGATCGGGTAGTGAGAATTTTGGGTGATCGGGTATCGGGTTACCCGATGCCCGATCGGGTATACCCGAATTATCCGATTTATTTTTTAAAAATTAATAAATTATATTTTTATTATAATTAAATGTAATTTAGTTTCTTAATTATATTTTAGGTAATACTTATTAGCGTATAAGATACTTTATGATTTAGGGTATACTCCAAATTTCACAGCGCCTCTTCAGTCTTCCCCTCTTCTACTCCCTCGCTGCAATATCCTCCACCGTCTCCCTCCACCGCCATTCTCCTAGTCTCTCCTTTTCTTCTCAAGAGTAGTCCCATCACTCCTCGTATTAAAGCTGTTGCTATTTTAAGGTATTATTTTATTTTATTTATTTAATTGTTTTGCTTAAATATTATAAAATATTTGTTGAGTGTAAGTATATAGAATTGCATCGTGTCCATGAAACTATATTTGTTTTTATGCCGTAAAAGTAGCGCAACATATTAAAATAAAGTACTCCTAGTTGACACAACTTTTCACATATGACAGTACATTGTATGGAGAATTGTTGTATATACTTTTATACTTTTGATATTTGGCAATATATAGACATTTGGCAGTATATATAATATACTCTGGCATTATATATTTTTTACTAATCGTGAATGGTCATGAATTTTGTGTTTAGTTCTGTTTTTTATACATGTTTCGTTTCATTTTTAATACACGTGAATATGCTTAATTGGATATATTTTAATTTTTTCATTTTATACTAAATTTGTAGAATGTCTACAAGACCAAGTGGAAAATCGCCTATCATATCTCAACCTATGGACACGCAAGAAGATAGCAACATCAATATGATTTTAAATGACCAAGATTTGGAAGATGTGTCCATATTAAAGGATATGGAAGTCGAAGATGGTAATGTGAATGTCAACGTTAATCAATCACGTGCAAAAAAAAGAAAAATTGGGATAAAGAAGGAGCCAAGATCTGTTCATTGGAAGGATTATGAAAGAGTTAAGGTTATGGAAGGCAATCCTCCTATTGAGGTGGTGAAAGGAAAATGCAAACGTTGTGAGGTTCTAATTGCAGCTGACTCGCGCTGGTGTGGAACGAATGGTTTAAAAAACCATACCATTTCCTGTTTGAAGAAGAAGGATAAAGAGGAAGGAAGCAATAAAGGACAAACAGTGTTGAATTATGTTGGAGATGCAAAGGGTGGCAATTTATCTTTGATTAGTGGGAAGTTTGACCAAAAGGCGGGTAGACTTTCACTGTGCGAGATGATCATCCTCGACGAGCAACCATTCAAGATGGTGGAGTACGTGGGTTTTAGAAGGTTTTGTCAAACTAATTGTCCACAACTACAACTTCCTTCAAGACAAACAATAAGAACTGATTGTGTGAAGTTGTTCCTCGAGCGCAAACAGGATTTGGCTAGGTTTTTCAAGAAAGAGGGCATGGGCAGAGTTTCAATCAATCACTAGTGACTGTTGGACGGGTGTGAATAACTCAAATTACATTTGTGTTACTGCACACTTTATTGACAAAGAGTGGAGATTGCAAAAGAGGATAATCAGTTTTGCCGTAATTGAAAGTCATAAGGCGCCAGACATTGGTGAATCTATAATCAAAACGTTGAAGGAGTGGGGATTGACATCTCTCCTGTGTTGCACTATGGACAATGCAGTTCCAAATGATGGAGCTATTGCAAATGTCAAGTCTTATTTGAACAAGTTTAATACCAATGTTTTGGATGGTAAGTACTTTCACATGCGTTGTGTGGGTCACATTCTCAACATAGTTGTTCAGTTTGGTTTGGAAGAAATTGGCACGTCAATACGCCGAGTTAGGGAGGCAGTCAAGTGGATCACCGGTTCAGCACAAAGAAGTTCACAATGGACCAAGGTGGTGAATATTCTTGCGGACAGGATTGATTCCAAGAAGGCATTATGCTTGGATGTCCCCACTCGTTGGAACTCTACTTACTTGATGCTTCAGTCTGCCATACCTTATGAAGATGCTTTTCAGCTCTACAGTCAGATGTATCCATCTTACAGAAAAGATTTGAACCAAAAGAAGCATAATGGTGAATTCATTGGATTGCTTGAAAAACATGATTGGATATGTGTGAGGAAGATGATTGAATACTTACGGAAGTTCTACGAGTTGACTCTCCTCACGTCAGGCACTAGATATCCAACTTCACACATTTTTTTTGCTGAAATGTCAGATATTTTTGATCTCATCTCAACATTAGAGATTAGTGAAGATCATGAAATAAGCTCGATGGCCAAGAAGATGAGGTAAATACTTACTTTTTTTTCTTTGACCACAACTTACGATACATTACTTCTTGTTAAATACAACTATTCAGCTTCATTTGTTTTCTTAAATGATAGGGCGAAAATTGAAAAATATTGGGCGGAGGACATGGAATTAAATCCAAGGATGAATAGGATCTTATACATTGCTGCCGTACTTGATCCGAGACAAAAGATGAGTCACGTAGAGACATGCTTCAAGTCAATCTACGGAGATATGCGAGGGGAAATCATGGTCAGAGATGTTACATACTCATTGAATGAGATGTTTGACTATTATGTGGCACAGAGAGAGGCTCGGAAACCGCCACAGCAGCCAAGAGATGGTGACGATGAGGACGATAATCAAGGGCGATCCGTTTTCCGAGGAACATGTAGTCTCACGATCTTGAGAGGGAGGCGGCAGACCAACAAGTTTAATGAGCTTGCCGTTTATTTGACTGAAAACACTCACATCGAGGAGAACGATGGCGTGGAACACTTTGATATCTTGAAGTGGTGGTCAGAGAATTCACGTTACCCCGTTCTAAGTGAGATGGCAAGGGATATTTTGGCTATTCCCATTTCTAGTGTTGCATCTGAGTCTGCATTTAGCTTGGAAGGTCGTATTCTCACTCCATACAGAAGCTCATTAGCTCCTTGTATGTTCGAGGCTTTGGTTTGTGCTTCAGATTGGTTGAAGAGTATTGACTTGGAAAGGAAATGTAACGAAGATATGTCTGAAGAATTAGGCAACATTGGACTTGAAGAATATCAAAGTGGTAAGTTATATTCATTAAATTAAATTTCTTTTCATTTATACTTTATATTTATTTGGCCTCTCTTATTATTTATCCATGTAGTATTAGCCACCGTTGGAGTACAAGATGCCGATCCACTATGCCAATAAAGATGATTAGATGGAGATTGAAGAATTATGGATGAAGAATGAACGAATTAATGGTCCACTTATGTTATATTGTTTTGTTACTTGAACTCATGTTTCTTATGAGGAATAGGATTATAACTTGTGTTCTTTTGAATTTTGAATATTTGATGCATATTAACTTATTTTGATGATGGATGTTACTGTTATGAATTGTGATAGTTAATTGTGATGAATGATTGAACTTTTGAATTATTGAATTGTGATGTTTATTAGGAAGGATGTTTAAACTTATGAATTATGATGGTTATTGACTTATTGTGGATTGATGAAAGATGTTAGTATATTATAATTTATAACTTCTAAATTTTGCACTTCTAAAAGTTCGTAGGTATTTTCTCTTAAATTAGAATTACAACAAGAATTTTAAATTTCTAAAAGTTTGTAGTTATTTTACTACTTTAACTTTGTGTAAAATTCGAACTATATAATATGAAATAAATCCTAAAAGTTTGTAGTTAATTTAAAAAAAAAAATCACAATCACAATCACAATTGGGACTGGATACCCGATTTTACGGGACTGGATACCCGAGTCGGGTATCCGGGTATCCGAAATAAATTTCGGGTCGGGTATCGGGTATGGGATTTTGGGAATTTCGGGATCGGGTACCCGAAAATTTCGGATCGGGTATCCGCGGGTACCCGATTTGACAGGCCTACCAGCTTCAGTGAAACCACCTGACCGGGCAAATATCAGTCAGATTACTCTGAGGTGAGGACGGGACTATGACAACCCAGGGAGACGGGAAACTGACCACTGATCAAGGGGATACTGAGATAAGGAACACCAGGGTAGAAGATGGCCTTCAAAAGGGTGATTTGGAGAAACCACTACCTCGTATGGCTGATCCATTTTTCTTAGACCCAGAGCCTGGAGTGGAGATTGAGGAAGGAAGAAAAGAAATCGAAGAATCTTCAGTCGGGGGTCCAGGGGGAACGTTGAAGCGCATGAAGCCATTTCCTCACCGGGGGGAGGCAAAAAAGACGAAGGATGACAGTGAAGACTTCATGGAGATCTTTGGCAAACTGGAAATCAATCTACTCTTCCTACAAGCTTTGAAGCTGCCTACATTCAGTAAATTCATCAAGGAGTTCATAGCTGGAAAAACCAAGCCCGACGGGAAGATAGTAATTGGAGAAAATGTGTCGGCTGTGATACAGAAAAGGAGAATGCCATCAAAATGCACAGACCCAGGTATGTTCACTTTGCCCATTTCTCTGGGTGACATTAAAATTGAGCATGCAATGTGTGATCTAGGAGCCTCGATAAATGTGTTACCACTTTCGATATATAAGAAGTTGATTGGGGTAAGTCTGGTTGATACGAAAGTAGTAATTTAGTTAGCCGATAGAACATGCATTTCGCCAGAGGGTGTGCTGGAGAATGTGATTGTAAAAGTGCAGGATTTCCAGTACCCAGCTGATTTCCATGTAATAAAAATGAGTGATAACTAATCTGCTGAGTCTAGCGGAGTGCTTTTAGGAAGACCATTCCTACGCACCGCTAAGACTATTATTGATGTGTTTGACGGTACTATATGCCTAGACTAGCATGGGGAGAAATACACCTTTAGCATTGATGAAGCCATGAAAAAACCATTGGATGTGGAAAATTTGCATGTTGTTGATGTTATTAACCCCCTGGTCCAGGAGTACCTTGAGACTGAATTAATGCAGGAACAATTCAACAATTCGGAGTTGAGTCAGTCTATTGACAAGGAGGTGGCAGGGTGGTGTGAAACCCTATTAACTCAGAATCTGACAGACGAACAGATCAATGAAGCGATCATGGCATTTTGCCACCGACCACTGTCATTTGAGTCGATAGGATCTGTTCAAGTGAGGAGCCCAGACGAGAGAACTGACTTGGGTGAAATGGCAACCAGAGGCCTGGAGAAAAATCCCCTGCCCCAGGAAGCCATCACACCAAAGAAGGAGTTGAAGAAATTGCCCGAGACCCTAAAGTATGCCTACCTTGGGGAAGATGAAACATTCCCAGTGATAATCAACAACCACTTGACAGCGGAGCAGGAGAATGATCTACTGGAAGTAATTTGGAGAAACAAGAAGGCCATAGGATGGACTCTCTCCGACCTAGTGGGAATCAGCCTCGACCTTTGTATGCATCACATCAAACTGGAAGAAGGGGCAAAGGCTCGTAGAGACCCGCAACGTAAGCTGAACCCAAACATGAGGGAAGAGGTTCTGAAGGAAGTTTTGAAGTTGCTATCCTTGGGTATTATTTACTCTATTCCAGACAGTGAATGGGTCAGCCCAGTTCACATGGTGCCAAAGAAGTCAGGAATACAAGTGATAGAGAACGACAAGAATGAGTTGGTACCTACTAGATTGGTGATTGGATGGAGGATGTGCATTGATTACCGGAAGCTTAATGAAGCCACCAAGAAGGACTACTTTCCTTTACCCTTCATTGACCAAATGTTGGAAAGATTGGCTGGGAAGCAATACTTTTGCTTCCTAGACTAATACAGTGGATACTTCCAGATATATGTGGATCCTGAAGACCAAGAGAAGACAACCTTTACCCGTCCGTTCGACACTTATGCATACAGAAGAATGCCATTTGGTTTATGCAATGCACCGGGCACATTCCAGTGTTGTATGATGAGCATCTTCTCAGATTTGTTAGAAGTGTGTATTGAAATCTTTATGGATGATTTCACGGTGTATGGAAATTCCTTTGATTCGTGCTTGGCCAATTTAGATCTGGTATTGAGAAGGTATCAGGAGAAGAATCTAGTCCTAAATTTCGAGAAATGCCATTTCATGGTGCCAGAAGGAATAGTCCTAGGTCATGTGGTTTCTGAGAGAGGGATTCAAGTGGATAAGACCAAGGTGGATGTGATCTCGAAGCTACCCTACCCCACAAATCAGAAGGAGGTTAGAGGGTTCCTGGGTCATGCAGGGTTTTATAGAAGATTCATCAAGGATTTCACAAAAATTGCCCAACCACTTACACATCTCTTGCACAATGATGTGGAATTTGATTTTGATGAAGGCTGCAAGAAGGCTTTCCAATTGTTAAAGGATAGACTTGTCTCTGCCCCAATAATCAGAGCACCAGATTGGAACTACCCTTTTGAGGTGATGTGCGATGCAAGTGGTTTTGCGGTAGGAGCGGTCCTAGGTCAGAAGATTGACGGGAAAAGTTATGTCATTTTCTATGCCTCGAAGACCCTCAACCAGGCTCAGAAGAACTATGATACCACAGAGAAGGAGATGTTGGCAGTGGTGTACTCATTTGAGAAGTTTAGACCGTACTTACTAGGGTCGAAAGTGATAGTCCACACTGATCACGCAGCCATTTAAGTATCTCCTGGCCAAGAGAGAGTCTAAACCAAGGTTGATTAGGTGGGTGCTATTACTACAAGAATTTGACTGGCAAGTAAAGGATACAAAGGGGACGGAGAACAAAGTTGCAGATCATTTAAGTCGAATATTCTTTGGTATTGCTTATAAGAGTGCAAGTTTGGGGGAACCTTTGATTTTACATTGTTGGTATACTTTTTAAGTATTGTACTTTTCGTTTGTAGGAAAATGGGATCAAAGGGAAAGCCTGAAAATGCGAAGAACTATGGCATTAGCCTTGCCTCGGACGAGCAAAAGGCTATGTGGAAGAAGTTGTCGACGCGAGAGATGGCACCCTCGAGGTACCCCCACGATTACCCTCTCCAAACTTTGGGGATCACGGAGGACTTTTGGGCGTTGTGTGACGTGGGTGATGGGAACGGCCTTCGATACATGTTCGAGAGAAAGTGGCCGTCTTTTAGGAAGTATACTCTTGAGTTCCTGAGCTCGTTGAAAGTCACCAAGGACCGGCGGCAAAACATCCCGCTTAGCATCGATTTTTGCCTAGGCAACCGATGACACTCGCTCACCATGGAGGATCTTTGCGGAATCTTCCATTGCTTCGACCCCAACCCCGAGACCGATAATGATTATGACTTTGATGAGGTTTGGGGTGCGATGACGAATGAGCACGAGCACGCCGCGGGCTATGCCAAGTCTTCTTCAATCCGCAACCGGTGTTGAGGTACCTCCACCGAGCTATGACCCAACTTATGTTTGCTAGGGTCGATGGGGGAATTGTCTCCCAAACGGAGTTGAATGTGATATGATGCCTCCTCATCAAGAAGGGATTCGACTATGGAACCCTTTTTACTATCTATGTGGACCGGATCACGAAGAAGGATGGCGGTGTTATATGTTGTGGGGGTTTGATCACGACAATCGCCGAGCACTTGGAGGTTTCTTTTGTGGGATTGACGGAAGATGGCGGTGAGCGCTTTATCACCTATGAGGTTCTCTTCTCGGTGGGGCTATTGAAGACCGACTATTGGGGCAAGGATTTTTCCTACAAGTGGTGGGGGATCACTTCCCCGTTCCCATCCCGCAGTTGACTAAGGTCGATGTTTGGGCTAACCAAGTCAATTGGAAGCTCAACACCCCGGCACACCGAAGAGCCATTGAGGCTAACCCCATCAATGGGGAGTTTAGGAAGAGGAATATTGTAACACCCCAACTTTTTGTATCCTTTTTTTTTCCTCAAAAGGATGCCAATTTTTTTTTCAAAGCTGATTTTTGTTCTTTCTTTAAATCCTTGATTTTTTTCGACGACTAAAATTTTTATTGACGAGCAAGAGGAATTTCTTTCGTGTTTGGGCTTGTCCAAATCATATAACAATCTTTTGGGCCTAATAATGATTCTATTCTCTTTAGCCCAAATCTTTCATTGAGGAAGCCATTTATTTGAGCCTAGTTGAACTACAAAGATTTACTTATATTTTATGTGAACCCAAGAATAATTTTGAGCCCAATTATTCAAATAAAATTGTTGAGCCCAAATCCTTGTTTTTCTCTACACACAAGAGTCAAACGCCTATTCATTCAGCTTGAGACTTTTGCTCTTCAAATATGGACGTTTCTTTTGCAACCAAAAGTCACCAAATTAATACCTCAATTACATTTATCTTTCTCTACAAAACTGACATAGTTTATACTCCGCAATTGACAAGTCATTGCAAGAAAGGTGAAAGGAAAGAGAGAAAGAAATGAGTGACGGGCAGCGAGAGGGAGCAGCAGGATGATGACACTCATAGAATGCAGCGGCGGCGGCAATGTCGCGGCGAGTGGTTAGCTGATCAAAGAGAGAGGGCTCGGGGTGACTGCGCTTACGACGGGAATATGAGAAGGTAATGGCGAGATCAAGAAACAGCGGCTGGAAAGGGAGGCGAACAACAACAGCAGTGACGGCGTCGGGTCCGAACAGCAGCGCTGCACCGTGACAGCAGCAGTGCAACGACGCCACCGAGAGAGAAGGACTGAGAGGGTGCGACTTGCGAGAGATCGATGGGGATGGAGATGGCAGATTTGAGAAAGAGACGTGGGAGTATGAAGGAGTGATAAGGCTAATTTCATGCATCGGTTATATAGTGAAAAGCATTACATTTTGCTGGGTCTAACACGGTTTCTAAGCCAGGTGTGTGACAGAATCGCTAGATCCAGGAGATGCTGGAGGAAACAGTCTAGCGAAGAAATGAAGTAGAAGTGAGCAGAACCTAAGGAAAAGAAGGCTAGAAGAAGGAAGTCAATAGCTGAGGGCAACAAAGTCTATCTATACCTCGCTGGGCCCCACCTCAACGCCTATAAATAGAGGAGCATGCAACACACAAGATATCACTCTTTTTCGTTCACTCTTAGCTCACACACAACACACACTTGGGAAATGAGAGTTCTGGGGTAGTTTTAGGGTTCAAGGGGTCAATTCTTCAGGGAAGTTCCGTCGTAACACCGTCCGCGTGAGGGCGAAGATACAATCTATTTACTTTCAGTTCTTTTGTATTCTATTTCGTTCGAACTTCACTTTTGGAAGTCGATTTGGCTGTTGATGTTACTGATTATCTATGCATTTCTTAGTTTTCGTTATATTTGTGTTATTTCGTGTTGATCTACGTTGATCCTGCTGTTAAGAGTTTTTATTTTGGCGAGTTGCATGTTGATCTGTTTCTGTCATTATGGTGCTCGATCTGGGAATTTGGTTGTAGATATGTGGTGTTGTTGTTGATCGGAGGTTGTTGGTTGAATCTGAAGTTATGAAATGTTTCTTTTGGTTGGAGTTTGTGTCGGATTCTTGGATCCGGAGTGGATTTAGCGTCCGAGGTTGGATCTGAACAGGGGAAGTCGAGTTATGCATGGATTTTGAGTTTTCTATTTGCTTTCTGTGTTGCTTCGTCTAGCATCCGTAGATCTGTTTAGTTCTTAATTGTTCTTCATTAAATCGTTAAAATCCAGTCTGCTCTGTTCCGATTTCGCTCATGCTGTTTTCTTCTGAGTTTTTTATGCAAATTGGTTGGAGAAGATGATGTCGCTGTTAGTTAGTACCTTAGTTAGTTGTTTTTCCAGCTTTTCGTCCGTACTCTGCTTTTTTTTTCAGTTATGGTCCCCACCGTCAGTTTATTTCCCAGATCTAGGTAATTAGAATAGTTTCTCAGATCTAGTGATTGTTCGGTTTTAGTTTACGTGCATGCTTTTGTTGTTTCGCCTAGATCTAGCTGTTAGCGTAGCAGTTTAAAATCCCAAGTTTAAGTTTAATTTCCTCAACCCAAAAAAAATGCGTGGCAGCAGCCAACGCAAAAACAATCTCCAAATCCTTGAGCATGATTATTACGCATCCATCTATGTGGGATCGATCCCTACTTCCCTGTGCTAGGTTTTAGTAAGTGGTTGAGGGTTTTTGAAGAAGTGCTCTGTGTGTCCGACAACCAGGATTTTCCGACGACCAATGAGTTCCTAGACCGTGTGATCTAGCGGATTTGCTGGCCTAGGAAACCTGTTATTTCTTTTTGTGCACACAGTGACTACCCACACACTAGTTGTGTTCTATTCAAATGGCGCCGTTGCCGGGGATGGATGGCGTTTATTGTTATTGCGTTTGAGGAATTGGTGTAAATAATTTAATTTTTGTTATTTTGTTCTCCTTGACAGTTTATGAACGCAGGTTTCCATTCTGGAAGTTGGGCGAGTTCATCTGGGTCAGGGAGCGGCCAATACAAGTGGCGAGTCAAGGAATCTACGTCTACCATCACCACCAGATCAGGTTTAAGGACGAAGGACCCATTTCCGTTCGAGTCAGAAAGTGAGAAGGAGTGGAACTCATCAGGAGAAGAGGACCCGAAGTCGTCCACCGAAACAGAGCAATCCGAGACTGAGGAAGAGGAGGATGTGAATATGACACACATAGTGGACCTCGATCCGAAAATAGGTTCGCTCACCGTGCATCTAGACGGCGAGCCGACCCATGCCATTGTCTCAAACCCGCGCCGGAGGTCTATTGATATCAAGACAAATGTGCTCGGAGTTTTGCCCACATTCTCTGGACGAAGGAACGAATGTCCTTACGAATTCCTAAACGAGTTCAGTAAGTTGTGCAGCATTCGAAAGAGACCTAACGAGGCGACTGAGGAGGACTACCGTTTATGTGCAGTTCCGTTTGCCCTCAAAGGGGAAGCCAATACTTGGCAACTGAGGCTTCCACCAGACTCGATTAACACATGGAAAGATTTCAAGCTGGAATTCTTGGATTATTTTTTCCCTTCCAACAAGACGAATGCCTTGAAGAAGGAGATTCAGGAGTGCAAGCAGGAATATGATGAGTCTCTGAGTTCTTATTGGTCCCGGTTCAAGGGATTGCTGGATGCTTGTCCGAACCACAGGATGATAGAAGCGGAGACCTACTATCTGTTTTACGAAGGTGCAAATCCTGAATCAAAGGACTTGATGAATTCCTCGAGCGGGGGAAACTTTACCAAGAATAAAGCAAGTGAAGCCAGAGAGACTTTGGGAAGGCTGATTGAGGCGAAGAAGGCCTATGATAACCCGCGAAACATATTGAGGAGAGGGTCAGCCAATGCAGTAACGGAACAAGATGACAAGAAAGTGGAAGATAGGATCGATAAGCTGGAGAAAGCATTGCTGAATGCAATTGAGAAATACAATCCGCATGCTCCAGCAGAAAATGAGAAACCCCCTGGTCCAGAGGAAAGGCAACTTCAGCCGTGTTACAGTCAGCCCTGTGAAGGGGAATGCCAAGCTCAAGCAAATTCGATGGGAAGTTGGAATCCAGACGGAAGTTGGAACCAAGGAAGACAGAGGGATGCTCCATGGAGGACTCACCCAAATTTTAGATGGACTGACCATGATCAAGGTCAGCCACCCCCACTTCAGCTCACGAATTATGCACACCCTCCGGAGAGGCAGTCCAACTGGTCAGGGAAAGGTCAAGAGGGGCAATTGCAACTGGGGTACAGGAATCAGGACCATACTAATTGGGGAAATAGGAATCAGAACAATCCAGGGAGCTCCTATGTGCCACCTCACCAGAGAAATAACCAGGGAAACTACCAGAATTCCCAACCGAATCATCAAGGGAATCAAGGGTCTAGCAACCAGTACAACAACCATCAAGGGAATCAAGGGAACTATCGTCAGAACCAAGGTCAAGGACCGAATTTTAATCAATTCAACTCCAGGCCACAAAGGAGTTTGGATGACATGGTCCACGACCTAGTGAATTCACAGCAGTTCATGCAGAATAACTTGCATTCCAACAATGACGTGGTGCACAAATTGCAAGACGCTCAGTCTGAACATAAAGCCGCCATGGACATGATGGCAAAGCAACTGTCCCAGATCGCAGTTTCCTTGAATGAGATGCGGGGAAATGAAGGGAAACTTCCTGCCACGGTCAAACCACCAGACCGAGCAAACATTAGTCAAATCACCTTGAGATCTGGGCGGGGCTATGAAGGACCGACTTTGGAAATTGACGAGGAGGTACCTATGCAGGTTAGTGAAAGGGAAAAAGGTCAGATGCTTCAAGGGGATAGCCCTAGACCCAGGGAAATCCTTGTTCAGGATGACCTCCAGAAGGGAGATTTAGGGGGATCCCTACCTCGACCAAGAGACCCATTCTTCCTAGACCCAGAACCTGAAGTAGTGAGCAAGGAAGGAAACAGGGAAGTTGGTGAAACCCAGGCTGGGACTTCCACAAATGCAGTAAAGCGAGCAAAACCATTTCCATACCGAGGGGAAGCAAAGAAAAAGAAGGATGATACAGAGGATCTCATGGAGATTTTTAGCAAGTTGGAAATCAACCTGCCATTCTTGCAAGCCCTAAAAATGCCTGCTTTCAGCAAGTTCATCAAGGAATTCATTGCAGGGAAGACCAAACCAGACGGGAAGATTGTGATCGGGGAGAATGTGTCTGCTGTGATACAAAAGAGAAGGATGCCCTCAAAATGCACCGACCCAGGTATGTTCACATTACCCATCTCTCTAGGGGACATCAAGGTCGAGCATGCTATGTGTGA
The DNA here is from genome assembly GCF_023119035.1 of Salvia hispanica. Lineage (NCBI taxonomy): Eukaryota > Viridiplantae > Streptophyta > Magnoliopsida > Lamiales > Lamiaceae > Salvia > Salvia hispanica. Next base: position 16,696,250 of record NC_062970.1, read on the forward strand.
TCTAGGGGCGTCCATCAATGTTTTACCGCTTTCGATCTATAAGAAATTGACAGGAGTAAGGATGGTTGCTACCAAAGTAGTGATCCAGTTAGCAGATAGAACTTGCATTTGTCCTGAAGGTGTGTTGGAAAATGTCATAGTCAAAGTGCATGATTTTCTATATCCTGCTGATTTTTATGTGATCAAGATGAATGATAATGAGTCTGCTGAGTCTAGTGGCGTGCTTTTAGGGAGACCATTTTTGCGTACTGCTAAGACCATTATCGATGTCTTCGATGGAACAATTTGCTTGGATTATAATGGGGAAAAATATACATTTAGCATAGATGAGGGGATGAAAAGGCCTTTAGATGTTGAGAATCTGTATGCTATTGATGTTATTAACCCCCTGGTCCAAGAATATCTTGAGACGGAATTGATACAGGAACAAATTGACAACTCGGAGTTGAGCCATTCAATTGACAGAGAAGTTGTAGGATGGTGTGCAGCAATGAACACAACGGAGTTGACAGATGAGGAACTCACGGAGGCCATCATGGAGTTTTGCAGAAGTCCCGAGTCAGCCAAATCTAAGGGATCGGCTCACGTGGCTAGTCTGGAGAATTCTCCTGGGTCTGGGAAGGAGGCATTACCAGAAATTGCAGACAAAAATCCCTTGCCCCAGGAGACGAATGGAACAAAGAAGGAACTGAAGACACTTCCGCCAGGCCTCAAGTACGCTTACTTGGAGGAGAATGAGACATTCCCAGTAATAGTCAACAGTAACCTGACCAAGGAGCAGGAGAAGGGGTTGTTGGAAGTCATCAAAAGAAACAAGAAAGCAATAGGGTGGACTCTCTCGGATTTGGTAGGAATAAGTCCGGATCTTTGTATGCACCACATTCGTCTAGAAGAAGGTGCGAAGGCTCATCGAGATGCACAACGGAAACTGAATCCGAACATGCGAGAGGAAGTCCTAAAGGAGGTGTTAAAATTGCTTGCTCTAGGGATCATCTACTCCATTCCGGACAGCGAGTGGGTCAGTCCTGTCCATATGGTACCTAAAAAGTCTGGAATACAGGTTGTTAAGAATGAAAAGAACGAGCTGGTGCCCACTAGACTAGTGACGGGGTGGAGGATGTGCATCGACTACAGGAAGCTGAACGAGGCCACAAAGAAGGATCACTTCCCCCTACCTTTCATTGATCAGATGCTAGAAAGACTGGCTGGCAAACAGTATTTTTGTTTCCTTGATGGATACAGTGGCTATTTCCAGATCTACGTTAACCCAGAGGACCAAGGGAAAACCACGTTTACGTGCCCCTTTGGTACGTATGCATACCGAAGAATGCCGTTTGGATTATGTAATGCACCAGGAACTTTCCAGCGGTGTATGATGAGCATTTTCTCGGATCTGCTGGAAGTATGCATTGAGATATTCATGGACGATTTCACCGTATACGGGAACTCATTCGATACTTGTTTGGCCAGCCTTGATCTAGTGTTAAAGAGATGCCAAGAGAAGCATTTAGTATTGAATTTCGAAAAATGCCACTTCATGGTGACGGAAGGCATTGTCCTGGGTCACGTGGTTTCTGAGAGAGGGATACAAGTAGACAAAGCAAAGGTAGATGTGATATCAAAGTTACCATACCCTACGAACCAAAAAGAGGTTAGAGGCTTCCTAGGTCACGCAGGGTTTTATAGGAGGTTTATCAAGGATTTCGCGAAAATCGCGCAACCACTCACTCATTTGTTGCACAATGATGTGGAATTCGTCTTTGACGAAGGATGCAAAAAGGCATTTCAGTTGCTCAAGGACAGATTAGTGTCGGCACCAATTATCAGGGCGCCAGACTGGAATCACCCTTTTGAGATAATGTGCGACGCGAGTGATTTTGCTGTGGGAGCTGTCCTAGGACAGAAGATTGATGGAAAAAGTTATGTGATCTTCTATGCTTCCAAGACGCTGAATCAGGCTCAGAAGAATTATGACACCACGGAGAAGGAAATGTTGGCTGTCGTATACTCGTTTGAAAAATTCCGACCCTACCTTCTTGGGTCGAGGGTTATAGTCTTCACGGATCACGCAGCAATAAAGTACTTACTGGCTAAGAAAGAGTCTAAGCCGAGGTTAATCCGTTGGGTGTTGCTCTTGCAGGAGTTTGATTGGGAAGTGAGAGACAAAAGAGGAACGGAGAATAGAGTAGCCGATCACTTGAGCAGAATATATCAAGGGGAAACAGAAGAGGCCATACCCGATGCCTTCCCTGAAGAGCATTTGTACTTTCTGGAGAAATTTCCTAGACCAATTGACTGGGAAGCAGTTTTGGCTTTAACCGGTCTAGGGGAATCTGATAAAGGGAAGCGCACACTTAACGCAGAACCGTGGTTTGCTGACTTAGCCAACTACTTGGTCACGGGAGAGGTGCCAAGCTCAGACGAAGTTTCCCGGGCCCAGAAGATGAAAATTAAAAGCGAAGCCAAATATTACTTTTGGGACGACCCCTACCTGTGGAAGATGTGCTCAGATCAAGTGATTAGACGCTGCATTCCCGAATGGGAACAAAAAGATGTGCTAATTCATTGCCACACTTTGGCATGTGGAGGTCACTTTGGACCAAGGAAGACAGCAAGGAAGGTTCTGGACAGCGGTTTTTATTGGCCGACATTAAATAAGGATGCCTTTGAGTTTTGCCAGTGTTGCGAGAGATGCCAACAGACGGGGGGAATTTCAAGGAGGGACGAGATGCCTCAGGTCCCGGTGATCGTGTGCGAAATTTTCGATGTGTGGGGAATGGACTTCATGGGACCGTTCCCATCATCCTGTGGGAACACTTATATATTGGTTGCAGTAGACTATGTGTCTAAGTGGATAGAAGCTAAGGCCACCACAACATGTGAATCGAAGGAGGTGGCAAAATTTCTGAAGGCCAATATTTTCAACAGATATGGAGTTCCCCGAGCCATCGTCTCAGATCAAGGAACTCATTTCTGTAATCGCACCATCGAGGCTCTGATGAAGAAATATGGTGTTCACCATAGAGTGTCGACTCCGTACCACCCTCAGTCTAATGGCCAAGCAGAGATTTCTAATCGCGAGATCAAGGCGATATTGGAGAAGACAGTTAATCCGTCAAGGAAGGACTGGAGCAAGAGGCTCGGTGACGCATTGTGGGCCTACAGAACTGCTTTTAAAACGCCTATTGGAATGTCGCCTTACAGGCTTGTGTTTGGCAAGATGTGCCACTTACCTGTGGGTATTGAGCACAAGGCGTACTGGGCAGTGAAAGAGTTGAACATGAAACCTATAGCTTGCGAAGAAGAGAGGAAGTTACAATTACAAGAACTGGAGGAACTTAGGCTGGAGTCATTTGAGTCTGCCATGTGGTACAAAGAAAGGACGAAGTTATGGCATGACAAGAATCTCCGGGTCAAGGAACTTCATGTGGGACAGAAGGTGCTCCTTTTCCAATCCCGGCTCAAGCTGATGCCAGGGAAATTGAAGTCTAAATGGATCGGCCCATATACCATCGTCGGCCTCCGCGCAAACGGAGCAGTGGAGATCCAGGGAAGTGCCTCTAACTCTGTCCCTTTTCTTGTTAATGGTCATAGAGTGAAAGTCTATAGGGATAATTCTGAGCTGTGTGTGGTGGATGAAGTTCCACTACACGCACTCTCTACTATCACCTAGACGGACGAGGAGGTATTCTCGATGAATTCCTGGGTCAGGTAAATGGTTGACATTTTTGAAAATATGTGCTGAACCAGGGGATCTCGAGGATACTCAAAGGGAATGTGTAAATAGTTTAATTGCTTTGCTAACTAAAGAAAATCCAAAAAAAATGGAGTATATACAATTTAAAATCTTCCAAAAATATTTTCGAAAGCACCAGACTCCGAAGGGAACCGATGCCTTACATTCTAACCTTGACCTAGGAGTCTGGCGTCTTCAAATTTTTTTTATAGGGTCATGGTCAGGGAAATCAGCTAGAGGAAGGTAACCTGGAGGAAGAAGTCAAGGAGGGATGGAGATAATTTGAATTTCAAAATCTGGCCGATATTTATGGGAGTTGTACGGTTGCTTACATCACGCCTGCAACCGCACCATCTTTTCATCAGAAAAGGCAACCGTCGCCTCTCTCTCTCCAATAATCCCAATCGACGAAAAACCGAAATTACTCTCCCTTCTCTCTACTTTTCGTTCTCTCTCTGGAACACAAACCCTAACCAAAATTCGACCCAGTTTTTGTCTAATTTCAGATCTGCAGTAATGGATTCAACCCAACTCACCGGAAGTTCGCAGCAAACGGTGTACGACGCAGCCCTGTTGGTAGAATTGACGTAGAAATTGGGGAGCGTCGAGAAAGCAAAAGAAGTATACGCCCTGTTCTCCGCTAGCCTAATGACATCCGTGGCGGTCATACGACCACTGACGATTCCGGCAGATTTGGCGGCACAACCGGCAGTTCTCCATGAAGAAGGGCCTCGAAACTCTAGATCTCAATATGCAGAAACCGCTTCACGGGAGGATGGTGGACTGACGAACAGCGGAGCAGAGGTGGAGACCGAGAAGCAAGGTGACGAAAACCCTAGTTCTGAGAGTAAGGAAGATGGTGAGGGGGAAACCCCTATTGTGGACAGTATTGTGGAGGGGGAAACCCCTATTGTGGAAGAGGTAACCGAGAGGGAAACCCCTATGGAAACTGGGGATGAGACCCCAACTGATTTCAGGGGTGCGACCCCGAACCCATGGAAGAGGGAGCAACTCCAAGTGATGTAAGGGGGGAGAACCCCATTTATATTGAGGGGGCAACCCCGATGGTGGATAATGAGGGGGAAACCCCGGAAAAATTGATGGAAGAAACAGATCTACATGTGACTGGAGTACCAGAGCCCGCCGAGAGAGGGCTGAACTTGATTGTGGACCTGGTGGATGACCAGGAGGAAGACGAACCCCAGATAGACGAGAGGGCAGAGAGGAGACAAACCAGGAGGAGTCTGCTCTACGAAGTTGATGACTTAGTTCCTGATGCTGCGGAAGCAGAGGAACGTCGCCTGGCCACGGAGAGGGCAAGAAAAGGAAAGGCAGCGGCGACCTCATCTACCCGGTCAAGGAAAGCTCCCTCCGTCAAGGAGGTTGAGGAGACCCTTTCCCCAGTGACCGAAGATCCCTCTGCCGAGGAACAAAACGAGCCTACCCATGAACCCGACTATGAATCTGAAGAAGTTGAAGAAGAGTTTATTCCAGGACGCCCGGAAGTTTGGCGGACTAAAGAGCTGCTAGAGGCGATGAGGCAGTTCGACGATCAGAAAAGGACCACGGTGTACAAGGAAAGATGTAGCGCCAGGAAGATGGCTAAGTCTGGGAAGCAGTACAACCCCAAAGAGCTTAAAATGATTGCATGTGACGAGGATTTCCGCGCTTGTATCTATTCGATCGGATTTGAGTGGTTACTGAAGCACAGCCAGGAGAGGGTGCCGGTGGACCTAGCAAGGGAGTTTTTCTCCACCTTTCGATTGAAAAACACCACTGATCTTGACGCAGACTCCATAACTTTCAGGCATTTTAATGAAGAACATGAGATGAGCATCTGAGAATTTTCTTTGAGAATGGGGTTGTTCACCCAAGCCGAGGATGATGAGGGGATATGGAATGATAGGATGATCGGTGTGCCGAAGATTACGCCGGGTTTCAAAGTGCAAACAGCATGGGAACTGATCACCCACTCCAAGGCGGGAACGTTTAAGTCCAGCTACTCCAAAGCCTCTCATATCGAAGACCGAATCCTCCGCTTTGCTTAGATGTTTATCAGCTACAACTTGATGGGAACCGCTAATTCAGCTCTTACAACTACCGACCTTTACTTCACTTGGTGCATGGCGAAGGGCGTGAAGGTGCACCTAGGTTATTGGCTGACTCAAGCATGCCACCAAATGAGCGTCATATGTGTACCTGTCACCTCCTCGGCGCTTACCTCCAACGGAACATCGAAATGAAGATTGCCAAGACCGCTCCTTTGGTAGTCATGTGCGAACCCCCAGAGATTTTCAGTGTTGATTATTTTTTCAACAAGGGGTTGTTACAAGCTCATGGCGCCAAAACCTTCTTCTACTCGATCGGAGACAAGGTAAAGGCGGAGACTGGAGAAGCCGAGGAGGCCATGTCAAGTGAAGATATTGAAGAGTTGTGTAAGGATGTCCAGGATATGAGAAAGGAGATGCAGTTGATGAGGAAAGAAATGGTGAAAGAACTTGGGGGGATTAGAAAGGAATTGAACGGAAGCCGGGAGGAATTGAAGACCCTGAGGGGCAATATTGCAGATTTGGCGGTGAAGTCTGCCAAACAAAATGAGCGAATGACGGTGGCGGTGGAGCTTTCAATGAAGATGTTGAAGTGGTTGCAGCAGACACTCCCCTTGACCCAGTCGAAGGTAACTCCTGGGTCCAGCAGCGAAGTCAAGCAGCCCGTCCAGAGCAGTCCCTCCGTCAAGCGACCACAGCAATCGCTCAAGCAGTTGATCTCCCCACCCGTTCCCAAGCAAGTGTCAGTCCCAACAAAATCAAAGTCTCTAATGAAGAAGCCAGTACCCGACCATCCAGAACAGGAAGAAGAAGAGCCGGAGCAGCCGGCGAAGAAGAAGGTGAAAATGACCCGACCCGGAATCCCACCCCAGTCTGGCTCTCGAGGGAGCCAGCCCCAGAAGTGAATCACTCCCATGACCAAGTAATTTTTTTTTTCTGCTTTCAGTTATCTGTTTTTGTTTTTGTTGCCTATTTGTGTTATGTATTTGTCTGTGTTTTCTCCCACTTAGCCCACTGCTTGGTCT